>NC_056743.1:1967014601-1967105414 GCF_019279795.1 Protopterus annectens | reverse complement strand
TCCCTTTACAGAATTGCTTTACTGTGAAAATGCATGAAAGGCTACTTTTCACAATGGATGAAATGCACAGGTTAGACTAATGAATGGCTGACATGGAGAGCTGTTGTCAGAAGAGCTGCAATTTGAGATGGTATCTGTCTAAAACCTTGGAAACTTCCTGCAGGTATGTTTATCCTACCCCCCTCAGCCAATGGTGAGCATGCTCAGAAAGGCAAACCTGAAATGTAAACAAAGGCTGAATCAAAACACAAAATCCCTGGGATTGTCCCTTTAACAAATGTTTTTATATTATGCCTAGTATGTTATAACTGTTTATACTGCAGATGTTTTTTCTTATTTTTGATGATTATAGAATTATTGTTCTTGAAATGTTTTGCAATAATTTGGAGCACAGGGGATTAGATTAGACATACAATCATCAAGTGGTAATTAAAAGAAGAGGTAGACAAGTATTGTGCAACCTGAATCGCAGTGACCCCCCCCCCCCCCCACACACACACACACTCCCTCTGTAATGCTGTGAATGGAAAATGTATAAGTTCCTGTTATGCATACAGTAGTATAAGAATGCAACCATTTTCACAGTAGTTTGCTTGATAACAAGCATTTAATTGACAATCAGGGTTGTGTGTAACGATGCTGCTTGAAAGCAGAAAAAAAGAAGTTTTCCCTCATCTAGAGTATCATTTGATGTACTGCCCTGCAGCTACGGTGTAGGGTAGCCCAACTGGGGCTAAACTTGTGAAACGTACCTCATGGAAGAAAGACAGCCTCTATCTTGAAAGGGCTGTGTGTACTCTGAAATATTTTATAAAACATCCTAATATACCGTGTATTTTGTAAGGATCTGCAAAGCCAGGTGTGCTTGCATTTTTTTTACTTGTAAAAATAAACCTGTACTTCTAGTTTCTCCTTGGACTTGCAAGGCATAAACATGCACACAGACACACACACACACACACACACACACACACACACACACACACACACACACACACACACACACACACACACACATATATAGGTTCATAGGTTCATAGGTTCATACTAGGCTATCTGTCCTAGGGCATTTATAAGCCTAGCCAGAGCGTGTGTGGCTTTCACCACCCCTTAGGATGAGAATACTATACCCATTAGTTTGCTGTGCCTCTGTCCAGCAGTGACACAGAGATGATTCCCGGGGTAAACCTACGATCTCCCATCCACTCGTCAAGATTTCTCTTGAACAGAGTCAGTGAGGGGCTCTGCCTCACATGGACTGGGATTCTGTTCCATAGTGTAGGGAGTCTCTGGGTGATGAATCTGTCCCTCCAGCACGTCCTATTTATATCTGTGTTGAGGTTTAAGTCTCTTGCTCTCGTGGCTCTGGTGGATTTGGATTTTTTGAGGTGGAGCATGTCCATTAATTCCGGGTTGGACATGGCCTTGTATGTCAGGCACAGATCACCTCTGAGCAGACGGTATGCGACTGAATAGAGCTGGAGTTTCTTCAGTCGGGCACAGCGTATGACATATGTTTGAGCCCCTTTATCCTTTTGGTGAGGAACTTTTGGGGTCTTTCCAACTGCTGCAGGTGTCGGGTAAGGTACATTCCGAATGGGGCGTTGTACTCAATCATTGATCTGATAAGTGAAGAGTACAGGGGTACAATGACCTCTCCTGATCTGGATGTGAATCCCTTCATGATCAGGTGGGCAATGTAGAAGGTCTTCCTAACCACTTTGGCAATGTGAGTGTCAAAAGAGAGGTTACTGTCAACTTGGGTCCCCAGGTCCCTGATAACTTCTTCCGTTTTTAATGGATTACCACCTATGTGGTAATTAGGGGTTACCTTGTTTTTCCCAAAGGGTTTGACTATACATTTTTTGGCATTTAGCTTAAGGCCATGGCTCTGGCACCAGTTATCCATTTCTATGAGACCTCTCTGGAGGATGTCTGTGTCTGATGGAGTGTCAATTATGGTGCCCAGTTTGCAGTCATCTGCAAATTTTGTCAGCCACAATCCCCCTATGTGTACGGCTGTGTGCGCGCGTGTGTGTGTATATATATATATATATATATATATATATATATATATATATACACACACACACACACACACACACACACACACACACACACACACACACACACACACACACACACTGCATATACTACATTATATTACACACACACACACACACACACACACACACACACATGCACCACATGTACGCGCGCACACACACGCACACACAGACATACATACAGTCACAGACACACAGATACATGCACACAGATAGACACACAAACACGCAAACACAAACACACACACACCACACAGACATACCACACAGACACACACACACAGACAGACCACACAACCATGCACACACCACACACACACACACACACACACACACACACACACACACACACACACACACACACACACACACATGGAAGGACACACACACACACGCACACCACACAAGCACACATGGACACACACACGCATACACGCACACACACACACGCACACACACAAACACACACACACAGCCGTACATATGCACACACACGTACATACACACACACACACACACACACACACACACACACACACACACACACACACACACACACACCACACATAAACATACAAGCACACACATGCACACGCATACCCACATGCACACGCACATACACATGCACACGCACATGAGTGCACATAGGGTTTATATTATAAGTTCGAAGTTTGAAAACTTTGAATCCCATATGATCGGCATCATATGAGCAAAGTTTTCAAACATTGAACGTTTCAATGGAGATCGCCGTAGGGAATATTTCCCTTCACTTCAATGTAGTGCAATCTCGGAGTTGGTCTATTTAAGTAGTGGGGGGTGTTGGGGGTGCAGGGGTGCTTGCCCCCTGCATAGAGTGTTCAGGTAGGTTTTTTATATTTAATTTGTTTATATTTTATGTTTGATATTTGAAAACTTTGCTCATATGGAGTCGATCATATGAGATTTGAAGTTTTCAGACTTCGAACATATAATATAAATCCCACATACATGAGCGCACACGTTCACATGCACAACATAACATCATTGTGTTTGCCTGAGGTATGACTATAGCAGTGTTCAGGATAATGCAAACAGACTGGTCCATCATCAGAACATGATATCTATTGCTGCCACACATCTTCCATGTAATCATGTTCTTTATGTGTCTGTCAATGTGCAGCTGATGGGCTATTTTGAAATACTGTTTGAAGTGCTCCTTCTTATTTACCTTTGTCTTGCTCTAAGGGACTCCACTGAAAGGGGGATGTTAGTCCAGTCAGACCATCCAAATAAATAAATAAAATTAAATGTCAGCTGCCTACATGAGCCCAGTCCATTGCTCCAACTCAAAGGACATTTGAGATGGTATCTCATTAGCAAATGCATGGTTGTGAGACTGCACTGACAATGCAGTGATGCCTAATGGGAAACCTTGTGTGACTGACCACTACCAAGCTTTTGCTTGGGATGCCAGCTGTGTGATGCAAAACAGTGACTATTAATTTGGAGCAGAGCTATATGCAAATTAACTAGTTCTTTAAAAATGTAATGCTTATCTTTACACAAGCATAAACTATTGTTACTGTACGTGTGAATCTGCAGGACAATGACCAGCTCTAGCAGTTCCATTCTGACCACTCAGACTGGCATGGACTGCATGTTGGAGTCAATCTAAACCATGGTCAGTACGCTGGGGTGGTCAAGCTGTTGTGAGGCATCAAGTGTAATTCAAAATGTATACAAGTAGGGCAAAAGCATCTCCTGCTTTTGCCCTCATCGCAAACCATGCCAACTATGGATAAAACAAGCACTGCACATAGGCAGTCATGGACTATTGCTATTTTACAATTGTGTTAGTTTTGTTTCATCTTGTGCCTTTCTTGTTGTTGTTTTAATAGGCAGAGACAACCCGGAGAAAAAGAATTGAACATTCCACCATGAAGGTAGACAGGTCAAGGATTCTGACAAATTCCAGGACAACAGATATATAACAGCAAACCAACTTTATTGGTTTGTTTATGCATTGTTTTGTTTTCATCCCATGTTTCATTGACCCTATGCATTAATTTTATTGCTCTATGGTTTATTCAGTACAATATATTGAAGGGAAAAGAGAAGTGTTCTTTGCTTACACTTTGCACATTTCACTCCTGGTATATAGATCACTCTACCTCTCCACTAAACTAGCAGACCAACAAACAAGCTAAAAAACAAACAAATTTTATTTTATTTTTATTTATTTTATTTTACATTTGTTAACCGGGAAAGTCCGACTGGATACATATCCATTTTCAGCTGAGGCCCGGGGAGAAAAGCTCCAAGCAGATAAATATTTAAAATGTAGTATACAGTAATATTTAGCAATTAACAATATCAAAAGAAAAATACACATAGGTTACATATTTAAGAGAATGGTCTGAGTAAGGTAATATTTACAGAGATATTAAGCAATTTAACAAAAATAAAAAGACAACTACAAATAGGTTCCATAATGAAAAAACGCTCAAAGTAAGGTTATATTTAGATAAGAGAAAGTCAACAACAACATGGGAGGTGGAGGGAAACTATAAAGGGAGAAAAAAATAAAACATATTAAGAGAAATGAGGGTATAAGAAGAGGAAACAGGTAAAGGGAGATCATTTATAAAGACAGAGCGGAAGAATGAGGTAAGAGAAGGGAGGTCAGGCAGAAAGCAGCTGAGGCTGAGAACAGAGGTGAGGTAGGAAGCAGCCGAGGCTGAGAACGGAGGTTCTAGTTCTGATAATGAAAGCTCGAGCTAATATAAAGGGGAGAATGAATTAACTGAAGGAGGCTACGGAGAGAGAAAAGGGAAATTATCTTAGATAGATAAGATGGTTTAATAGATTATGTGAGTAATGTTGGGTTAGACTGGGACTAGCTAAGACTGAGACAAGCTTTAGTTGAAACTCAAGTCAGTGAAGTAGCTCAGACTGAATAATTTGAGTTTTAGTCAGGGTTTAGACAAGGACATAGCCAGTTATTGTACATGTGTGTCTTTAGTGATATTTTGAAGTGAGGCAAGGAGCACTTTGTGGTTAGTTCACCAAGAAGTGGGTTCCATTTTTTACCAGCAGTGTTAGAGAATAAGGGATCTCCGGCAGAGTTGTTCGCTTTGGTAGGTTGTACTAGTATTCTGCTGGAAGAGCAAAGGGATGCTAGGTTGCAATATGGGGTGATGATATTAGCTAGACTGGGGGTGTGGGAAGGTTGGTGGAGGATTTTATGAGTTACTATGAGTTTATTATACTAGATCTGGTTGGGTAGCTCTAGCCAACCTAATTTTTGAAGATTGTGGCAGTGGTGAATTCTGTATTCTGAGCCTGTGGCAAATCTTACTATATTATTGTAACATTTAGTGATTTTGTTGAGATTTGATTTGGATAAGTTAGTGAGGATGGGTGATAACTGCAGTGGTGGTGCTGCAGTAGCGTTGTCACCTCACAGTAAGACGTTGTCCTGTTCGATTCTCAGCTAGAGCATCTTCTGTGTGGAGACATGCGTGAATGCGCATACCTTTGTTGAAGGTTGTGCGTCAGGGCCGGCAACTTGGCATGTAAAAATCTACTGCCGATCATTAGCGGACCGGAGTCCCACTGTGGCGACCCCTAACTGGGAAAAGCTGAAAGACACAAAAACAACAAGTGAGGATGGGTGATGCATAGAGAAGGGATGACAGAAGATGTGTGCGAGCTATGGCCGTTCTGGCAGTTAGGGTTAGAAATTTCTTAATCCTATACATGGAGCCTATTTTTTTGTTTACTGTTTTTATAGTTTTGTCTATATGGGCATTATAGTTTAGATTATTATCAATGATCATACCTAGCAGTTTAGTAATTGGTTCTGGAGTAATTATGGTGCCATTCTGAGAAGAGACTGAAAATGTTGGTGGTGTTATCTTACGGGTGGGGGAGAATGATAGAAGTTTGGTTTTGTTTGGGTTCAATAAGAGCTGACAATTATTAAGCCAGTTCTCTACTTTGTTGAAGGTTGTTTGGGATAGGGATTGTAATTCTGTAGGAGTTGTGGCAGAACAGATTAGCGTGGAGTCATCTGCGTACTGTATAGTAGTAGCATGAGGGATAGCTTTGGGCAGGTCGTTTATGAAAATAGAGAAAAGGAGGGGACCCAGAATAGAACCTTGGGGTACTCCTAGAGTGACAGGTAAAAGAAGAGATAGATGCTCTTTCCACAGGACTGCTTGCTGCCTACTGTGCAAGTAAGAGTGGAACCATTTGATTGTAGGGTTTTCTATGGACAGGGATTTGAGAGAGTCTAAGAGTAGGTTGTGGTTAACCATGTCAAATACTTTTGACAAGTCGAAGAAGAGGGCAGAGGAAAGCAGGTTATGATTGCAGTTTTGGTTTATTTTGTGGGAGAATGTGAGAAGGGCAGTGGTAGTACTGTGGGTTGGTCTGAAACCATGCTGGGATGATGCTAGGAGATTATTGTGGGTCAGGTGGTTTAAAAGTTGTTTTTGTATGCATTTCTCCATTATTATGGCTAGGGGAGATAGTATGGGGATAGGTCTATAATTAGAAAGTTCAGTGGAGTTTCCACCTTTATGAAGTGGAATAATATGAGCTGTATTCCAAGTTGGGGGGGGGGGCGTAGGATTCCTGGATAGAACGATTGATTAAGATGGAGACAGGATAAGCTATTACACTGGCAGCTTTTTGTAGAAACTCAGCGGGAAGTTGGTCTGAAGCCAGGGAAGTAGGTTTTAATTTCTTTAGTAAGGATTTGATATAGTCTGTAGGTATATAATCAAATTTTAAGGGGGGGGGGTTCAGCTGATTAGCTGTGCTAGTAGTTGAGGAGCAGGGAGATAGATTATTAGCTAGGGATTTTACAGTTTTAGTGAAGAAAGTTTTAAAGGTCTTAGCTACAGAATCAGGGGGTAGGTGTAGGGTTGTTGATGGGGTGGGGGTAGCAGATTTACCTGGGTGTAATAGTTTATTCAAGCCTGACCAAAATTTTTGAGGTTGATTTTGGTGTTTTTGCTGTAAGTTGACATAATAGCTTTGCTTGTCTGACAGGATTGATCTTTTTGCTTCATTTCTTAATTCTTTGAATAATTGGTGGGCTTGAGGGTATTTGGTGGTTCTCCAAGAGGTCCATGCTGCATTTCTGGCTGTTAGTTTTTGTCTAGTAGTATTGGTTAGCCATGGAGCTATTTTGTTTTTGGTTCTGACTCTACGTATGGGAGCATAATTGTCTAGGATGGCTAGGAACCTGGTGTTGAACTATGAAACTGCTTGGTCTAGGGGGAGTAGTTTAAGATTGTCCCATTTAAGTGAGCTTAAATTAGATAAGAAATTATTTAGGTTAAAGTTTTTTTTTGGATCTGAGAGTTTTAAAGGTGGTTTGGTGGGGCAGGTCTTCTCTTTTTCTCATTATGTAGGTTAGCAGGTGATCACTCATGGCTTCAGGTTGAGTGCCTGATTTGTATAACTGTGGTTTGTTATTTATTAAGATCCAGTCTAAAATGCTTTCCTTATTGCTGGGTTTGTTGATTCTACTGGAGGTAGAAATTGTTTGGGAGAAACCATGTAAGTTAATGTGGGTAGTAGGGAAGTTAGCTGAACAGGTTGTCCAGTCGAAGCTGAAGTCCCCAAGAATGATTGTTTCTTGGATAGCCAATGGAGGGTACTTTCTAAGATGTTAATGTTATTGCCTGGGGGAATAAAACTACACACTATGTTAATAGATTTGTTGCTATTGAGTTGGATTCTTGAGAGGATAGGTTCGGTATTGGTGGCAATTAGGTCTGATGGGAAGCTAATTGTGGATAGCTCGAGGGTGGATTTGTATAGAATGGCAACTCCACCTCCTTTTCTACCTATATGATCCATTCTAGTAATATTGTAGCCAGGGGGAAGTATTTCATTGTCAGGGATGGTGGGTTTGAGCCAAGTTTCAGTGAGTCAAAGAATATCAGGGGAGTGGATGTCTATGAGAGCATGCAGCTCTTGGAGTTTGTTTTTTATGCTTCTGATATTTAGGTGGCAGACTAGAAATGCTTTAGGGCATTGTGAAAATTTCTTATGTTAGTGGGAGTTTTTATTTTGTTGTAAGTGGTAGCTGGTGAATTAGGGCATGGGTTGGGATGGATGTCTCCATCAGCTATGAGGTTGGGTAGTATACTCCTTATAAGTTTGGAGAATTTTAGTAGGAGTTGGTAATAGCTTTTATTCTTTGGGTTTAAGTAATTAGTTTGTATAGAATGGAGAGGTTTTGAAGTAGTACAGTGAGAGAAGAGGTGAGGTAGTATTACAGGAGGGTTGTGTGATTGGGTATATGTGGAAGTGACTGATGATGGATGTAGGCAGTTAGGCAGGTAGTGGAATTCATAGGTGGTAGCTATATAAAGTATCAAAATTGGGGGTGTGAGGTAGTACAATGGTTTGAGTTTTAAAGTTGAAGTTGTAGTATTGTGTAGACATAGTGGTTTGTGTGCTAAATAAGTTAAGAGAAAAGGTATGGTGGTGTATTAGAGTGAGTGTAAGATAATTTGGAAATGGGGATGTGTGAGTGAAGGGTAGGTAGTGATAGGTTGAAAAGTGGTTAGTGGGAGTGTCCAATCAATGGGGGTGTGGTTTGGTAAGTATAAATGTAGGAGCAGTGGGGGGTGGAAATTGGGGGCAGGGTAGGGGAGCGAAGTGAGCACGCAGGGCGAATGTAGTGGGTAGAGCCAGAGAAGGACCAAGTGCAGGGAAAACAATCGGTGAACTGCTGATTGTTAGGGTAAGTTAAAGGAGTTAGTGAAGTGTGTAGTAGCAGTGGCAGGACGAAGGAGTGTAAGTGGGTCTATCAGAAAGTTAGAAAAGGGTGTTTGGTAAAATTCTATATGCTGGAGGTGAAATAGGCAAGGGGAAAGATCCTGGAAGGGGGGTGCCACCTAATGGGCAAGGGGTGAAACTGCAACAAAGGCTGAACCAGAGTGCAGCTCTAAGGAGAAAGGTAGTTATACACAGACAATGTTAAGGAGGCTGTATGAGTAGAATATACTATTTGTAGGGAGGGGGGAAGGGTTTAGCTGCTGGCTGTCCTGGCTATGAAGTTAGCAGTAGGCACCTGATGTGTATGTAGCAAACCTAAATGTAGATAACAGTCAGTATGAGATGTACTTTCTTGAGTTCTTTAGGGAGAGATGACCACAGAGGTCTGTCTCTTTTCCTTAGCTTAGGGAGGAGGCAGCAGTCTTGGACAGAATAAATACCCTAGACCTAGTACTGGTCAGGCGGTTGTTGAGCTGGTTGCACAAAAGGAGAAGAGAAATGTGTTGAAATAGGCAGTGGGACTAAACATAGACAAAAAGCAAAGTATATGGTAAAAGACTGTACATATGAGAACACATTGGCCAAAAAATGCAATAGGTCATTATCCAAAATATGTTATTTAATTTAACACAAGCATAGACAAGGTAGAAGCAGACTATAAGCAAACTAAATGGTAAAATACTGAACATTTGAAAACAACATTTGCTAGAAAATGCATAGGTCATTATCCAAAATATGTTATTTAATTTAACACAGGCTTAGGCAAGGTAGAAGCAGCTAGTTAGAGACTTTGAGTTCTTCAATTTCTAAATATCACCGCATCAAATAGCTCTTAAGTCCGCTAACATTCCGCTTAATCAGCAACTCTAATAACTGTTAAAAATAAAGTCTTTGTAGAAATGCACTAAGCCCCCAATAATATCTAGCATTCGGCGTTGAGATAACACTATCATCTGCTCAATTAGCTGAAAATGTTCATTAATTGACCATTCTTCGCATGTAGCGGGAAACAGCTACCTGGAATTTAGATAGGCAGTTTATAGTCTTAATCTACAGGGTTATTCAGGGCTATTAAAACCTTGTTGGGAGTGATAGCATCCAGGGAAGAGTTGCAGCTGCCCCTTGGGATATGCTCTACACAATGGAGGAAAAAAAACACTCAAATTCCCCTTTAACACTGCACCAACTGCAAGGTTAGCTAAGGCATTAAAGAACTTTGTTAGGAGTGATTAGCGACCAGGGTAGAGTCGCAGCCACACCTTGGGATCTGCTCTTGACAAAGTTAAAACTAATGGTGGAAAAAGACACTCAAATTCCCCTTTAACCATACGGAGACGACACGGCTAGTTAGAGCAGTTAAGAACCTTGTAAGGAGTGATAGTGACCAGGGTAGAGTCGCAGCCGCACCTTGGGATCTGCAGTTAACAAAGTTAAAATGCTACCAGAGTGTTTTAGGCAGTGCCGGAGCTTCTGGGCAAAATATTTAGGTTCATAGGTTCATACTAGGCTATCTGCCCTAGGGCATTTATAAGCCTAGCCAGAATGTGTTTGGCTTTCGCCACCCATTTTAAATTTATTTTGCTATGCCCTTTTTCGCGGTTAGTATACTGTGCCTCTGCCTAACAGTGACACCACAGAAGTGATACCCGGGGTAAACCTACAATCTCCCATCCACTCATCAAGATTCCTCTTGAAGAGAGTCAATGAGGGACTCTGCCTAACCTGGACTGGGATTTTATTCCAGAGTGAAGGGAGCCTCTGGGTTATGAATCTGTCCCTCCATCATGTCCTATTTATTTCAGTGCTGAGGTTCAAGTCTCTCAAGTGCGTAGCTCAATGGGATTTTGATTTTCTGAGGTGCAGCATGTCCATTATTTCCGGGTTGGACATGGCTTTATACGTCAGGCACAGATCGCCTCTGAACAGGTGGTATGCCACTGACTAGAGCTGGATATGTCATCTGTTTGAGCCCTTTGATCCTCTTGGTGAAGTACTTTTGGGGTCTTTCCAGTTGCTGCAGGTGTCTGGTAAGGTACATCCCAAAAGGGGCATTGTACTCAATTATGGGCCTGATGAGGGATGAGTAAAGAGGCACGATGAACTCCCCTGATCTAGATGTGACTCCCTTCATGATTAGGTGGGCTATATAAAATGTTTTTCTAGCCACTTTGGCCACGTGGTTTTCAAATGAGAGATTGCTATCAACTTGGGTCCCCAGGTCCCTAATTACTTCTTCTGTACTTAATGGATTACCACCTATGTGGTAATTTGTGGGCACTTTGTTTTTGCCAAAGGGGATGACTATACACTTTTTGGCATTTAGCTTGAGGCCATGGCTCTGGTACCAGTTGTCTGTTTCTATGAGGCCCTTTTGGAGGATGCTTGTGTCGGCTGGAGAGTCGATTATGGCGCACAGTTTGCAGTCATCTGCGAACTTGGTCAGCCACAGTCCTTCCGTGTTGGCCTGTACCTCCGAGAAATATATATCGAACAAGAGAGGTCCCAGGACTGAGCCTTGTGGGACACCACTTGTAACTGGTTTGGTGTCTGACATGGCTCCAGCAATTCTAACCATGTGGGTTCTGTCCTTGAGCCAGTTTGCAATCCATCTAGTGACATAGGGCCTCCAGAGAAGTATGGGCACTAATGGAGGCTAGCACACTCAAATTCCCTTAGTAATACACAGTCCACTGGGTAGGATAGGACAGTTAAAAAAAAAACCTTGATAGTAGAGATAACGACTAGGGTAGTTCAAAACTGCCCTTATAATATTCCCTGCACAGTCAAAATGCTACCTTTCCTTATCTTAATATAAGAAGAGCAAAGCGCGATACCTCTTGACCAACATATCTACATTGATCAGAAACATGTTAAAAATTACTCGTTTCAACTCAGCTAAATATATCAAACCAGGTTAACAAGCTTGTTTAAAATATACAACAAACAATACGCTACAGCTATCTAAACTGTTCATAAGGCAAAAACGCTACTGAGACATGTGTTCCTAAACAGTTTAGATGTGGAAACATAAAAGAAATAAATCGGCTAGCACATTGTTAGCTGTAGAGTAATGACTCATTTTTTTTGCAGAGACAGTTATACATTTAGCAAAAAGTGAATAACAACAAGGAAAATATCATAATAAATATCACTTACACAGGTGGGAACGCCGAAGTCAGGATAGCACAGCAGCCTGGGGCAAATTAAAAGATTAAAGATGGCCCCACTTGGGAGCAGGTATATTTATGGGTTAGGTGAGGAAATAGGGGAAAAAAGGGGTGGAGTAAAGAGGGATAGTGTAGGTACAGGCAGGAAGTGACCTGTAGACTTATCTTGCAGGGTTGACTACAAAAGGATAAGATCTATCGTGTAGATTAGTTGTCATAGGTAGCACAGAGAGAGGGGGTGGGGCTAGATACAAGAAGAGCGTAGATGGATGGTGAGGAAGGAGTATAGAGGTACAGTACAAAGAGGGTGAATCAGGGTTGAGGAAAGGTGATATTGTATACAAAGAAAGAACCAGAGAAGGACCAAGTGCAGGGAAAACAATCAGTGAACTGCTGATTGTTTGGGTAAGTTAAAGGAGATAGTGAAGTGTGTAGTAGCTGTGGAAGGAGGAAGGAAGGTGGGAGGATGGCATAATGCTTAAGGTGTTTACTTTACAGTCACAAGGTGCAGCGTTTGATTCTCACATGGGGTAATTGGCTAGGCTTGAAATGGCTCACAAGAGCTATTAGCCTCATTCTAATCTATGAATCTAATCTATGAGTGTAAGTGGGTCTATCAGAAAGTTAGAAAAGGGTGTTTGGTAAAATTCTGTATGCTGGAGGTGAAATAGGCAAGGGGAAAGATCCTGGAAGGGGGACGTGCCACCTAGTGGGCAAGCGGTGAAACTGCAACCAAGGCTGAGCCAGAGTGCAGCTCTAAGGAGAAAGGTAGTTATACACAGACAGTGTTAAGGAGATTGTATGAGTAGGATATACTATTTGTAGGGAGGGGGGAAGGGTTTAGCTGCTGGCTGTCCTGGCTATGGAGTTAGCAGTAGGCACCTGATGTGTATGCAACAAACTTAAATGTAGATAACAGTCAGTATGAGACATACTTTCTTGAGTTCTTTAGGGAGAGATGACCACAGAGGTTTGTCTCTTTCCTTTGCTTAGGGAGGAGGTAGCAGTCCTGGACAGAATAAATACCCTAGACCTAGTACTGGTCAGGTGGCTGTTGAGTTTCTTGAGTTCTTTAGGGAGAGATGACCACAGAGGTTTGTCTCTTTTTCTTAGCTTAGGGAGGAGGCAGCAGTCCTGGACAGAATAAATACCCTAGACCTAGTACTGGTCAGGTGGTTGTTGAGTTTCTTGAGTTCTTTAGGGAGAGATGACCACAGAGGTTTGTCTCTTTTCCTTAGCGTAGGGAGGAGGCAGCAGTCCTGGACAGAATATATACCCTAGACCTAGTACTGGTCAGGCGGTTGTTGAGTTTCTTGAGTTCTTTAGGGAGAGATGACCACAGAGGTTTGTCTCTTTTCCTTAGCTTAGGGAGGAGGCAACAGTCCTGGACAGAATAAATACCCTAGACCTAGTACTGGTCAGGCGGTTGTTGAGACAGGTCGGAACACCGAAGGCAGGATAGCACAGCAGCTGGGGCAAATTAAAAGATTAAAGATAACCAAACAAACAAGCAAACACGTGTGCAAATATAAACAAACAAACAAGGTGTGCACAGATGCATGCTGTTAGTAATGAAGAAGTTATATATAAAGCAGATGTAATAAGAGAACTTTTCTGATTAATATGCCACTACAAGTTCAATCTAAATCCCAGCGGAGTCAAGAGTATGCTGAAAACAACTTATGGAAGTTTGTAAAAACATTCTCATTTATCCGAAGATTTATTTTTGCTTCATGTTAGCCTACGCAGATTTCTCATCAGGCAAAACTCACAACTGCTGGTTAACAAAATAGGTTCCCTATTACGTGATTGAAACCTTAGGTTACTGAACATCTAAAGGTCGATCACTAAATGTCGAAGTATGAAAATTGAGAACGGCTGTTTCCACACAGGGAAATGAGTCATTTGGCCGTTACATGGATTTTTTTCTTTCTCTGCTGTAGAGTGATCTCGGATTTGGTATATTTAGAGGGAGTGTGGGGGGTACAGCCCCCCACATTGGGGGATGGTGGTAGAATCCCCCCACTTTATTTCTGTTTACAACTTTTTTTTTGGCCAATGGCATTGTTTCCCTATGTGGGATCTTAAGGGTTCGACATTTAGTGATCGACCTTTAGGTGTTCGATAACCTAAGGTTTAGATCACGTAATATTGACCAGTAAAATACACTGTTGCACTTGGAGCTGGACCTAAGTAAGCACTGAGTTTGACAGCTGGTATGGAGGGTTAAAGCTGTGAGATGTAGTTCCTGTGATCCAGGTTTGATTCTCTCAGACTTCACTTGCTTACTGTGTAATCTTGAGCAAGTCACTTAACCAGATGGGGCTTAAGGGTAACTTGTAATCTGGGCTAGACTCCTCAGTGGATCCCTGGACTGCAAGCCTATGAACATATATTGAAGTTATTTTAGTCACAGTCTAAAAAACTGAAGCAAATGAATAGTGAATTGCATGCTGACAGTTACCAAACAGGACACATTAAGGATATTCATACATTTATAAGACCAAAATATATGGATCAAAAAGAAACACTATCCACTTCAGATGACTAAAGAGATAGTAGCAATTATGCTTAATATTAAGTTCTTCTCAGTGCTTTATGATGACAAGTGTTATGATACATTATATGTATGAAGGCATTTCTGTCTGATCCAAAACTATTGCAGAGAGCTGAAGCAATTATTTTGAGGGATTAGATGAAGTAGCAAGCATGATTGCTATTTTAATGTGAGGTGCTACAATACAGGAAGATGACTTATGTCCATTAAATATGTTAGAAGGATTTAAGTAAAAATGCTTGAAGATAAACAAAAGCAAAAGTGAAATATGTATGTAATTGTCATGTTTTGACTTCAGAAGAGCATACAATCAATACTGATGAAGTGAATGCAATTATAAAGATTTGCAAACCTCATAATGTCATGTCCACTATATGATCTAGGTAAAGTTGACCATCTTTACTCATCAAACTTCATGACATACATTCCAGATGTAATAGTATCACTCAAGAAAGTATTGTAGCATTAGTAGCATGGTTCTGGTCAACAAAACAAGAAATTATTTTAAATGATTCAGCTGCTGGTTACTACACCAACTACACTCTAGTTCTATCATGTGTTGCATGCTACTAGTCCACATGCAGATGCCACATAGGAAGGGCATAGAGCAGTGTTACTGCAGGGAGGTATCCTGAGCATTAACTGCTGTTCTGTCATGCCAGAGGAACAGATTTACCCATAGTTTGGTTTGTGGTTATCAACAGTTCCATAACTTTACCTATGGTAAAAGAATTATTGAGGAGTTAGGTCATAAACTGATGTAGAGCATATTTAACAAGTCTTGATGGCTTAAAGTGATTGGTTCCTTGCAATGCCATAAAAGTGATTGGTTCCTTGTTACAAATCAATAAAGTGATTGATTTCTTGCTACAAATCAGTAAAGTCATTGGTTCCTTGTGGTGGCATAAAGTGATTTGTTCCTGGCACAACGTGATCGGTTCCTTGTTACAAATCAATAAAGTGTTGGTTCCTTGTTACAAATCAATAAAGTGATTAGTTCCTTGCTACAAATTAGTAAAGTGATTGGTTCCATGTGATAGCATAAAGTGATTGCTTCCTTGTTATAAATCAGATTACCTTGGATCATTTACCAGTCCCACTGTTGTAGTGACTAGCTGGGGATAAGAAAAGAATAAATGGGTTGATTCCTTGGTTCTATCAGGGAGAAATATAACAGGTACATGCCTAGGGTTACATGCACAGTTGGAACTTCTTAGTAAACAATAAAGAGCTAAAGAAGGCAGTTGCTTTAAGGGACCAGGTTACGTGTCCTTCTTTCACAGATGTGATATTCCCAAGCAACATGCCCAACCTCAGATGCATCATTAGGGTCTATATTACATTATCAAAAAACCTGTTCATCGAACATATCTTTGCCGACCAATAAACAGCAAAAAAACTAATCTCTGAAATGCCACTTCAGCGAATTTTTTTCCTAGGGGGAAAAATTGCTTGGCCAAACAAAAACAAAACAAACATTCAAACCCTACAAAGTGGGGGACTTCAACCCCCACATCCCCCTAACTAAATATACCAACTCCAAGATCGCATTACAGTGGGGAAAAGGGCAAATCCCTGACGATGGCCAAGCATTTTTTTCCCCTGGGAAAAAATTTGCTGAAGTGACCATTCGGAGATTGCTGTATTTGCTGTTTATTGTTCAGCAAAGATGTGTTCCATTAACACATTTTTCGATAATGTAATATAGACCCCCGTCATTGGCCATGCATAGGGAAAAGCATGGGTAATTATGAAAACCCATGATCCCACCAGAGATGATGGCACCATGGTCGGTACTCAGCTCTCACATGATGGTGAATGAATGAATGAACATAGGGCTTACATCCTGAATGGAATGAATGGGTCAGTGCAGTGAGGCCTTTTCAGCAACTGAAATGAAAACCTATTTATACATTTATAGGTTCATAGGTTCATAGGTTTATACTAGGCTATCTGCCCTAAGGCATTTATAAGCCTAGCCCAGAGTTTTGTGGCTTACGCCACCCCTTATGTTAAAAAATACTGTGCCCATTAGTTTGTTGTGCCTCTGTCCAGCAGTGACACAGAGATGATTCCCGGGGTAAACCTACGATCTCCCATCCACCGGTCAAGATTTCTCTTGAACAGAGCCAGCGAGGTGCTCTGCCTCACATGGACCGGGATTTTATTCCACAACATAGGGAGTCTCTGGGTGACAAATCTATCCCTCCAGCATGTCCTATTTATATCCGTGCTAAGGTTTAAGTCGCTTGCTCTAGTGGATCTGGTAGATTTGGATTTTTTTGAGGTGGAGCATGTCCATTAATTCCGGGTTGGACATGGCCTTGTATGTCAGGCACAGGTCACCTCTGAGCAGACGGTATGCGACTGAATAGAGCTGGAATTTCTTCAGTCTGGCAGCAATTTTGGAGTCCCTTTATCCTTTTGGTGAGGAACTTTTGGGGTCTCTCCAATTGCTGCAGGTGTCGGGTGAGATACATCCCGAATGGGGCATTGTACTCCATCATTGGTCTGATAAGTGAAGAGTACAGGGGAACAATGACCTCACTTGATCTGGATGTGAATCCCTTCATGATCAGGTGGGCAATGTAGAAGGTTTTTCTAACCACTTTAGCAATGTGAGTGTCAAAAGAAAGGCCACTGTCAACCTGGGTCCCCAGGTCCCTGATAACCTCTTCTGTGCTTAGTGGATTGCCACCTATATGGTAGCTTGGGGTTACCTTGTTTTTCCCGAAGAGTATGACTATACATTTTTTGGCATTTAACTTCAGGCCATGGCTCTGGCACCAGCTATCACTTTCCGTGAGACCCCTCTGAAGGATATCTGTGTCCGATGTACTTTCCACTATGGCTCCCAGTTTGCAGTCATCTGCAAACTTTGTCAGCCATAGTCCTCCTATGTTTGCCTGTACTTCTGAGAAGTAGATGCCGAACAACAGGGGTCCAAGGACTGAGCCCTGTGGAACACCACTTGTGACCAGCTTGGAGTCTGACATGGCGCCAACTACTCTAACCCTGTGGGTTCTTCCTTTAGCCAGTTTGCAACCCATCTTGTGACATATGGGTTTACATTTAAGCTGGTAAGTTTCTCTATAATACTCGAGTGGGGTATTGTGTCGAAAGCTTTTGCAAGGTCAAGGTAGGCTGTATGGACTGCCTTTCCCTCATCAATGGCCTTGGTGACTGTTTCGAAGAAGTCAACCAAGTTCAAAAGGCATGATCTGCCCTTGACAAAGCCAAACTGGGTCGGGTCCAATGTCTGCAAGTCCCCTATGTCTTTGTTTATGCGTTCCATTATGATCCTCTCCATAGCTTTGCAGACCAGGCTTGTTAAGCTTATGGGGCGGTAATTACCAGGGTCCGTAGAGGCACCACCTTTGTGGAGTGGGACCACAGTTGCCATACGCCACTCCTTGGGCACGTATCCTGTGGTAAGGCTAAGATTAAACAGCTGCCTTATGTGCGGGTTTAGTTCCTCATTGAGTTCATGTAGCACACAGCCGGGGACACCATCCGGTCCCATTGATGCTGTGTTTTAGCTTTAGAGAGCAGCTTCCACCTGCGCATTGGAGATGTCTGGGAGGCAGCACTCCGCTGGGATAGTTATCTCTCCTTTTGGGGGGGGGGTGAAGTTTGCACTGAACCTGTCTGCCAGTATGTTGGCAATGTCTGTGGGTTCAGTGATTTTTGTATTTTCGACTAATTCTGAGCATATCTGGGAGTTTCCACCCAGGTTTCTAACATAGCTGAAGAAGGCCTTATGATTATCTTTTGAATCTATGGCAATTTTTCTCTCAAAGTTGGCCTTGGATGATTTTATGAGTGCTCATATTTTTTTACTAATAATGATCAAAGGTGTCTTCTCTTTTATGGATTTTGCTCTATCATGTAACAGCTTTCTCCTCTTATTGTAAAGTTTGTTTATGGCTGGGGTCCACCAGACTGGACGTTTGCCCTTGGTGGAAAGAGTCTTGGTTTTATTAGGGATTGCCTGAACCATGCAGTCCTGGAGGTGTTCGTAGAAGGCATTTGTAAGGGCTTCCGCAGCTTGGGTTGTGGTTTCCACTGGCTCAGGGGCCTTGAAGGATACCACACCAGTCTTGAGTAGTGTGAAGTTTGCTTTAGAGAAGTTCTTCACTGTGGTCTTTTTTGTTTGGGTTGGGGGCGGGATGTGGATATCCAGTGAGATTAGTTTATGATCTGATCTCACCAATGAGGGATATACTTCCGGTGTGGAGCATTTTGTCCCCATGTTTGTGATGATGAGATCTAGTATATTTTCTCCTCTTGTGGGAACGGTGACTAGTTGTTCCATGGCATTTGAATTTATGAACTCCAGGAACCTTTGGGCTAGAAAGTTTGGGCTTGAGTAATGTTCCCAGTCTATATTCGGGTAGTTGAAGTCACCCAATATAATGGTGTTTGGAGATACATTTATACCCTCCAGTGTCTTCAGGAAGGCTGTGTGGTGTTCCTGAGTTCGAGAGGGTGGCCTGTAGCATGCTACAAATTGTAGAGCAGTTTTGCCTATGGTTAATTGCACCTAGATGGTTTCCGATGCTTCGTGCGTTGCCACCAACCTGGAGGTGTGGGTATCCTTGATGAATATGGATACACCCCCTCCTTTTGTGGTGTGGTCCGGGTTTTGGGGCCAGAACGCATGATATGAGGTAAAACCTGATAGTGCCGGGGTGCTCTCAGGAGCCTTGAACCAGGTTTCAGTCACAGCACAGACATCGATGTTCTCCATACTGAGAAGGGCCTCGAGTGCATGCATTTTGAGATTTAGACTTCTGGCATTGAGCAGCATTACCCTTAGTTTCTTCCCATTTTTGTTTTCTAGGGTGGTAGGTTTAGAATTTGAGTCTTGCCTAAAAAAGGCACTATGGGGGTGGCAAGAGCCTTAGCCAATATCCGGAATCCCAGAGGTGACAGGTGCAAGCCGTCCCTTGCGAAGCAGCGTGGCTTGTCAAGCATGTCATCCCAGGCAGACAGACACTGGATCCCCTTTGAATGACACCAGAAATTAAGCCAATTGTTAAAGCTGATCATCTTGTCTCTATGTTGTGGCATCATTCTTGGTGAAGGAAGGATGCTGCTCAGGGTCAGGGTCATACCTGCCTGGGCTACATAATCAGAGAGCTCCTCTATGTCTCTTTTCATGTAGTCCAGGGAGGTACGTCTCAGGTCGTTCACACCAGCATGGACAATGACTGTGTCATATTTGTACTTGCTGTGGAGTGACCCGAGTGCTTGTGTTATGTGGCGGATTCTGGCGCCCAATAGGCAGCTTACTGTGACCCTCTCCTTGTTCAGCCTGGTGAGTGGGACGTCAGTGTGTTTGACTATGGAGTCACCTATGACAAGTATGTTTGGTGTTGTATTTGGCCTTTAGGGCTGTGACTGCTTTGCACACTGATTTTGTGGTTTATGTGTTGCCTGTGGTGTGTCATGAGGTGGCGGTTGCTTGGGTGTCTGCTTTGGAGGCCTCTGCTGTTTAGGTAAATTTTTGCTCAGAGCCTCCGAGTATGTCTTTGTGTGTTTATTTGTTTGATTCATTGTTGTGATAGCTTTATGTGAGACTGGTTTTGTGGTGTGTGTAGTTGCCTTCTCCTCCTGTCTGGTCTTGCCAGTCCTGAGTTGAGAGAGCTCAGCCTCCAGTTTGGCTAAATAGCTGCATCTCTCACAAGTATTTGTGTTTTGTGGGAGGAGGAGATGGTTGTCTGTGTACATGAGGCAATTGTAACATTGCCTCAATATTCCCAGATTCACCAACTGGACAGGAGAGGACGCCAGCATCTGGCCCTTCAACATGCTAGAGAAATTAAGAAGTTAGGGGTGTAACTGAATAAGAGAGGACTTAGTAAGGAAGTAGGCACTCCTGGGGGGGGGGGTTCACTAGTGAGGGACTTTGTATAATACAGAAGTGCTAAGCCCTTTTTTTTTTTTTTTTTTTTTTTTTTTTGGAGAAAAAACAAAAAAAAGCTTTTTAGGAACAAGTGCTGCGCTTTTTAGTTAAGGGATATACTGTTTAGATTACTAGTAGAGCAGTTCTAAGGGAAAAATGAAGAACAGACTTTATGGAGCCAGAAAAAGTTTAACCTTGTTAAAACGACCAATAAAACTACAGTTTCAAGTCAGTAACCACTCCCACGGGGGGGGCAGGGAAGCTGCTCAATGTTTTTCACTGCCACTGATCAACAGAGAGACTTTCCTTTAGCCCAAGCAAAAATGGCCTCACAGAAACTTACAAACAGTTCAAGAACAGCAAGCCTGCAACTGAGCTTTTTTAAATCTCAGAAAAGTGGGAAAAAAGCAAGATTTTTTTTGTTTTTGTTTTTTCAGAGATAGCAGAGGTTCACAAGTAATATCAAGTTATAACAGTGCAGTAAATGACCCCACACAAGAGTGGTAGGTCAAAGACAGAAAATATGCAAGTTTTGAGAAAAAATGATTTTAAAATTAAGTGCAAACAGGAAATTCAGTAAACAGCTTTTGGTTGTGCTCTAAATACAGCTACTAATGCAGAAATCAAGTTTAACAAGCCAGAAAATGCTCAAACTAGGCAACTATGCAGAAAAACTTAGCAAATAAACAGAGAAAAAATACTTAAAATATCAAAAGTGGCTCCCTTCTTCTCTCAGCGTTTTCTCCTCTTGGTGTGTGCTTCACCAACAGCCAACAAGCCTGAAAAGACGCAAAACCCATGGGGCAACTAGGTTTTAAGAGAGGAAGATGAAGGAGTTTTGGAAATTACCCCTACTGGTCAATAAAACTACAGTTTCAAGTCAGTAACCACTCCCACAGGGGCAGGGAAGCTGCTCAATGTTTTTCACTGCCACTGATCAACAGAGAGACTTTCCTTTAGCCCAAGCAAAAATGGCCTCACAGAAACTTACAAACAGTTCAAGAACAGCAAGCCTGTAACTGAACTTTTTTAAATCTCAGAAAAGTGGGAAAAAGCAAGATTTTTTTTTGTTTTTGTTTTTTCAGAGATAGCAGAGGTTCACAAGTAATATCAAGTTATAACAGTGCAGTAAATGACCCCACACAAGAGTGCTAGGTCAAAGACAGAAAATATGCAAGTTATGCAAATGTTAAACAAAATACACAAGTAGCTGTTTATATTGTATCATGTCCAATGTGAATATTAACAATGTGTAGCTTCTGTTGTTAACGTTGACATAAATATCACCATGCATTGTCTGTAGACTAGGGCATGTCAGAAATGAATACCTAGACCAGCATAGAAAAAAAAATCAAATAATTATAACATGTCAGGTAAATGAATGGTTATGTTTGGTGGTGGTGTGGCAGAGGAAAAAAGCATGATATGAGTTGGGGTGTGAAGTTGTCAAAACAGTGTGGTGTGATTTATCTCATGCAAAATACATTCTCTACAAAAGATGACTTTCCTTATCAAGGTGAGCTGTCTTGTACCTAAAGGTTTTTATTTCAGCAGGGTTAAGTTATTATTAGTAGACAGTTGTATGAGAACATGATGAATAAAATGTCTCATACTTATGCATGAGTATATGAAAATAAACATTTGTGTTTTCTTATATTGGCCTAACGTATTCATACAACTAAAAAAGACTGTGCAAAATTTTGAAGTGAATAACATGTTCAGAGATCAGAATTAGAAATAAAAGATTATGCCAGATGTTATTTAATCTTTTCCCTGATTGGAAATGGTACTTGACTTGCTGGAGTACAAGGATACACATTTTCCTCTCTTTGTACAACATTACTCAAAATTCCATGAATTTGTACAAAAATATGACATAAGTCAAAGTGTGTCTGCTTCACTGAAATCAGTCTTTGCCAGGCATACAATTTTGTGTGATTTCAGATAATGACCATCAATCTGTGGGGCAGGAATGTTGTGACTTTTATATGTAATGGGAATTCAACTCTGTGTTTTCAAGCCTGACGCATCTTTAGAGTACATTTATTTATTTATTTAAATTTGTTGACCGGGAGTGTCCGACTGGACGTAGGTCCATTTTCAGCGGAGGCCCGGGGAGAAAAGCTCCACAGTTAAAATAAACAGACAGTAGTTACATTGGATTACATAGCGATTAACAATTTAACATAGCAATTACTTACAACATATTTACAGATGAAGAACATAGTACATCAGTAGACAACTAGAATCTTTATCTGTGAAGTACATAACAGACATTAACAAATGTTACTATAAGAAGTTCTGCTGTATAATAAGTACTAGGCTTATGAGCATCTGAGCTTGCTATAATCAAGGTAGTTAGTGGAGTGGAAAGAAAGGTAGTGGTTGGATGGGGTGGATGATATTAGAGTGAGAGTTGCAAGGGCATAGCCAGCATGTTTTTAGGTGCACTTTTAGTAAAGTTTTGAAGTGGGTGCATGATGGTATGGAGGTAATTGTGGGTGGGAGTGAGTTCCATAATTTGATTATGGTGCAAGAGAATAGTGCTTCACCAGCAGAGTTATTGGCTTTAGTAATCTGCAAGTGATTTTTGTTGCTGGATCTTAGTGGTCTGGTGGTGCAATAGGGTTGGAGTAGATTCTGGAGGGATGGGACATTTAGTGGATGGTTTACTAGTTTGTGGGCGAGTGAGAGTTGATACCACTGAAGGAGGTGAGGGAGTTCAAGCCAGCCCAGTTCAGCAAGTAAGAGACAGTGGTGACTACGGTAGGATGCCCCTGTGGCGAATTTGGCGATTTTGTTGTAGCAGGTCTCTAGCTTGTTTAGATTGCATTGCCTTAGGTTGGTATATATTGGAGAGGCATAAAGTAGGGTGGAGATAAGGTAAAGGCAAGTGGATTGTCTGGTATAAACAGTGAATAATCTTCTTAATGAATGTATGGTCTCTAACTCATTGGACTGACACATATGGGTTCTTGAGTACAGGATTTACCACAATAGTTGCACATCTATCTCCAGAACAACTACTAATGGGTAGAGGCCTCAAATCTAGGTTACACACTTGATTTTCTCTGTATCTGACAATAGATGGACACGTACTAAATTCCTGCATGAGAGAAAGCACACACACAGTTTCCTTTCTATGGAACACTGAAAAATCTTTCTGTTTTATGTAAAGGAGAAAGATTTCGAATGAGTTAAGTTTTTTTTTTGAACGTAAGAGTGATGGCCAAGTTACATTAATCAGTCATACAGACTTTCAGATTATTTGATGAAATGGCCTAATTTGCAAATCCATTTTGCAGATAAGAAGCATTTGTATATATTATAGGTTCATAGCATGATATTAGACTATGGGCCCAGAGGCCCTTTATAAGCCTAGCCAAGAATTTTGCCCATGTTCCCACAAGGTCAGCACCTGTTTGCCCTGTCCAGCAGGGACAGAGATGAGATCTCAGAGGTGTGTTTTCAGTTTCCCATCCAGTTGTCCAGGTTCCTCTTAAGCAGGGCTAGTGACATGGAGAGGGAGTCTATTCCACAGATGGGAGGAAAAGCCATTGACGTTTCCTGACTGGGAATCAAACCTAGGCCGTTGTGGTAAAACCAGCAAAGCCTAACCACTAGACCACCATGAATCTAGTAGAAGTTGAATATGTTATTATTAACATATTCAATTTCTAGTGAGTTGAGTAGATATTACCTTGATGGGGGTTCAACAAAAAGAAAAGCTGATGCGCAATCTGGAGTGTGAAAAGATGAGGCAAGTGCCTTCTCAGGGAGTATGTATTCAACCAAGTGAGCGTAAATCTCACCGAGACTCTACCTGTGATGCTAAATGTCAATGCTGATGAGGCTAATCGTTACTTATTTATTTATATTTATTTACCAAGGTAGTACACTGATCAATACATGTTTAATGATAGTGTTAAAAAATGCTCTGATATAGTGGCAGTAAGTAAATGAAAATGTCAGTGTTAAAAAGTTATCATGTTCATATATATAAAAATAGATATTGATAATATATAGGTTTTCTTTAAAGTAAATTAAATATCACATTTACCTAGGCAGTGTTAAATATTGCATGCATTTTTAAGTGATGGTAAAGCTTTAGGTATTGCAATGCATGTGATTCTTGCCATTAGACTCACTTTATAGTAAAGCCTCTTGATGAAAACCTGTCATGTCTAGTACTGGAATCCTAGTGTTACACCCACTTACTTTTTCCATTTGCCATAAAATTAAAATTAAAAGAAGGAGGGACATTTGCTGAACATAATACATTAGAAAGAAGTCTGTAGTTTAATTCATTCCTGAAAATGAGAAAGAATTGAAACTGCAATCGAATCTCAAAAATCATAAAGGCTCCTCTTACATTATTTAGATTTGTAGCTTTCTTCTCTGATCTGATGGCCATCGATTGAAAGTAGTACCCCTTATAAAATGTTAATGAAGAAAATGTACACAATACACCTTTGCTAGACCCATAGTAAGGATACATAATTTGTTAATCCATTGTTTTTTTAAACGCTCGACTTTGCAGTCTTTGTTGCTCCTTTCTATGTGCATTAGTAGTTTTATTTCCATTTATCCACTGCTGTTTTAATCTAATGACTTTTTCTCGGCTGCCTCTATTTTAGGCATCCTCCCACAGAAATTGAAATGCAGTAGGCGGCCTGCTTATGTGGTGTGTGAGCAACTGATTGTATAGTCAGTTTGCATCACACAACAAATCATCTGGCTACATGTACACCGCCTTTCAAGCGTAAAGTGTGCAGCTACATTCTTCTACACATCAAACATAGGTATCCTAAATGGGTCTATATCACAACGTCGAACTAACAAAAGTTGGATTGTTGTAATATCGAACCTAAAGTCCGAAACCCAACAAAATCGAAAACACAGAACAGCAATTTTTTTCCCCCAGGGAAATAAATCACTGTTCTGTGACAAAAAAAAAAAATAACCTTAAACGTAAACTAAAGTGGGGGGCATTGCCTCTCACTCCCCCCAATGTGGGTGGCTGTGCATCCCCCATACTTAAATATACCAACTCCAAGATCACATCACAGTGGAGGAAGTAGCAAAGCCCCGAAAACTGCCCACCAATTTTTTTTCCCTGGGAAAAAAGTCGATGTGCCGTGGCTTTGCTATTTTCAGCTTTCGGACTTTAGGGTTTGATATTACAACGTTCAAACTTCTTTTAGTTCGATGTTGTAATATACACCCACCTAAACAACTCAGCTCCTAAAATCTGTCATGGCTGCATATACATTCCAGCCTTGGATGACTCTTGAGCTGAAACTTTAATGCAATAATGAATGAGATAACTCATGAAGAGATCATACTAAAACAAAATAGGTTTATAAGCTCATGGGTACTTGCAAGGCTTTTGATCGATGAGGATCATTAGAAGCCTGGCCATGCACTCCCATGAGTTTTTAAATTAACTCAGAGATGCATAAAACATTTACATGTTGCCCCTTTCCATGAGCCAGAGCAGTACTATATCAGGGGTGAATTTGCAGTTAGCCATTCATTCATCCTGAATACATTTGAATAGTTTGAGAGAAGTGGTTTGCTTTATGTGGAGAGAAAGATGATTTTTGGGAACCAGTATTCTTTACTGTGATACATATCTATCCCTTCAACGTGTTCTATTCATGTTGCAAAAGAGACTGATATCTATACAATGAGAGTTTATGCCCACATTGAACTTGTGAATGTGCAATAGGTCTGACAGCGCAGGGTCTGTTGAGGCTCTGTATGGGAGGTGGAGATTGCCCCTCAGTGATATGGATAAATCTGACAGCTTGCAACCATTCTATATGACTATAAAAAGAATATGCAACTACTTTCTGCTAAGAAATACAGCAGTTATGTGTACAGCAGCTGTGAAAAAGTGTGAGACACTTGAAGCAAACTATAATTGATGTGCCTTGTAATGACAGGAGGCTGGACTCAGAAAGGTTACCATGAGAAATAATCCTTGGGTACACATTGTAATAACCATTTTTGATTCAGCGACAACCCTCCCATGGCAGTGCACTGCATTTTGGTGCAGCTCCATAGTGGTTTGCTAAGGTGGCCTGCTGTATTCCAATGAGACATTCTGGGGGACTGATATATGCTTATTAGTCATGTGCTTGCACCCCCACCCCCCAGTAATTCCTATGGTAAGACATATACGCAAATGACTGATTCAGGGAACTGCTCACCTGAGTAAGTTACCTTGATTGCCTGGGTTAATGAGCACAGCCAAAAACTTACATTCAGCTAATCATATTAGTGCTAAGGGATGGGAAGTTTAGTAAACAGGTAATGGTGTGGGGTGTGTGTGTGTGTGTGTGTGTGTGTGTGTGTGTGTGTGTGTGTGTGTGTGTGTGTGTGTGTGTGTGTGTGTGTGTGTGTGTGTGTGTGTGTGTGTGTGTGTGTGTGTGTGTGTGTGTGTGTGTGTGTGTGTGTGTGTGTGTGTGTGTGTGTGTGTGTGTGTCTGTGTGTGTGTGTGTGTGTGTGTGTGTGTGTGTGTGTGTGTGTGTGTGTGTGTGTGTGTGTGTGTGTGTGTGTGTGTGTGTGTGTGTGTGTGTGTGTCTGTGTGTGTGTGCCTGTGTGTGTCTGTGTGTGTGTGCATGTGTGCGTGTCTGTGTGTCTGTGTGTGTTTGTGTGTGTGTGTGTGTGTGTGTGTGGCTGCATGTGTGAGTGTAAGCAGATGTACAAGTGGTGTCAAGTGCGTATGCATTTGTGTGTGTGTGTGTGTGTGTGTGTGTGTGTGTGTGTGTGTGTGTGCGAGTGTGTGTGTGTGTGTGTGTGTGTGTGTGTGTGTGTGTGTGTTTGTCCCTCTCTCTCTCTATGTGTGTGTGTGTGTATAGAGATGGCAGTCATACCACCAGACTACTGTAACCTAACAAGCAATTCCTGTAACATTGGGAAGGGCACTAGACACCAGGGATACTCTTTATTTGGCTGCAACTCTAACCATTAACAGTGGGGATCCTCCAGAATCCTCAGGTGAAACTGTGACTCTTCTTAGGTTCAAGAAGCTAAAGAGACACCAAAATACAGTAATAAAAAGTATGTTATACATATCAATCTATTGCCTGGAAGAACAGATATATTAATGTGCAAATGTGAGACTACTCACTTCATCTGTACTTTAGGTAGAAAATATATATAGTTGATTGAATGAGACAGACATAGCTAAGAGAGAACAGCTAAATTCAGAGCTATACTTCTATTAGGATATCCAGATTTGTTTGTTTCTCATAATTTTATTTCAGCCTGAAATATATTTTGAAAATTCAACCAGATTACCTGAGGCTCAGTAATTATTCTAGTCTTTCTTGTAAACTGTTTGTTGAAAATTTTTTTCTGTTTACCCTTATAGTTTCATATTTGTCTGTACATTTAAGTATTAATTCTAATGTCGATCTTTTGCTTTCTAAAGTAAGGCATTTTATTTATTCACTTGTTAAAAACTTGTGGCTGGCCATCTGTGTATTTATTAAGTAAAAAGACAGTGTTTAATGCTGATTGGCACCAAGCTGCTGGTATCCACCTCTATTGATCAGATTGTTCTATACACACTACCATTTGTGTTTATATGTATTTGGCTTGTTATTAACAGTGACATAGTGAGAAAGAAGTCCCCAGCTGGGTAGACTGAGATGGCAGCAGTTTACTACCTTGGGCCAGGACCAGAAAATATTACAAGCCTTCTCTAGAAATGAAAGAGCGTGTGTGTGTTATTTGTTTGTGTGAGTACAAACATTTATGTATGTGAGGAAATGCAAAGAAGGGTCTGGGGAGCTAGACCAAAGACCTTCCTCAGTGGGTCCTGAGTTTGAGGCCTATTCTTAAGGGTGTGAGGTATATGCCCATTATCAGGGGAACAGTACATATTTCCTACATGCACTTGTAGCCAAGTTGCACTTACTGAGTGGTGTACCTTGTTCATAACATTAGTACTATGTTATGACTAGAGAGGCAATACCTGTGGTGACCATCAGATGTGCGATTTTAAATTAAAGATACATTTATTGGTGGACAGTGAAGCAGGTACAAGCACTGCAGCCACTTGTCCACAAAGCATATTTACTGCAATTACCAATGTTGTGAATTAGGTCATCACAGTATTTCACAGTGGTTAACAGTGCAGGGGATCAGAACTCCAACTGTCTGCAACCTAGTTCTTCACATATACCTTATACTGGTCAAATCCAGGATTTACTGGCTAATAGCTATAAATAATATTGTATTTAAAGTATTGGAATGTATATTCCACCAAAAATGAATGTCTACATAAATAAGAAAACAAAATCATTGAGAGTTCACAACATGGCTTCTGTAAATGTTACTCTTCGAAGTGTATATGACTACATTAGAGCTAGGACTATTACAGGGAAATAGTGGCACCATTATTCATAGACCTTTCAAAAGCATTCACTACCATAATTCATTCCAGCATAGAAAGACATTGCACACAATATTGCAAACTCTCTCTGACTGAACATTAAGAGTCAAATGAGTTATTTTTCTAGCATATTTCTATCCACCAATGATATGCAATAAGGTCTTATATTAAGCTCACTAATATTTAGTCACTCTATAAATCCCAAGCCAGAAATAAAGTGGACTTCTTAGCAATGCATTGAAAACAAAGCTGTTCACACTCCCTCATACTGACTATTGGATTATATAAATCTCAACAGGACAGAAAGTACCACATGGTAATAACATAACAGACATGGGCTTTATCTTTTGTGATATAGTCTCCCTTTAGGAGCAAGTCCTTAAAAACCATAAAACATGTTATTTACAGAGACAGAGACTTTCTAACACAAGCCACAAAAAATTCCTCACTCATATATATCAAACTTGTTTTACCAATAGATCAGCTATTTAGGCAGAGAGTGGTGGCATGCATAGGCAGGGGTTGGCATAAGAGGGAGGGGTTGGTATAAGAGAGAGAGACATAGGCATAAGGAGGGGAGGGTTCTCATAATGGTTACGGTGCTTTTCTCAGAGATACAAGGTACATGGTTCAATTCTGACCTCTGTTTATTGGCTAAGCTATTCAGTCTGCAAACTGAAAGCCTAGGGTTTACTTACGGCACTAAAACAGACCCACCATTGTTCAGCCACGTTTATATTAGGCCACGTTTATATTAGGCAATGAAACATAAAAGCTAGGACTGCTACACTTTGCAAAAAACTCTAAACACTGGGCAATGTGAAAGAACTTAACTCTTTCTCTATTCAAGTTGCATCTCTAAGAATCATAACCAGCAACTCGTATAGTGATTGTGCATTTAAAAAGTATATAGGACATCTATGGAATAAACTGCATTATCAAGTTTTTAGATTAGATAGTATTATCAGCTTTAAAATGCCCTTTTGGGCCAAGGCCGATATTCAGAGGTGACCCAAGAGTGCAGAGTATAAGTTCCCAAACATATTAGGCAACAGCAAAGTAACAAACACACGGAACAGATGTCTGCTTGTAATCATTCCCCTTAAATAAATGTCGCATGTAGCTGTAAACAGACGCATATAATGCATATAATTATACTAGCGCTGTAAACAGACACATATAATTATACTAGCACTATAAACAGACATATATAATTATACTAGCGCTGTAAACAGACACATATAATTATACTAGCACTATAAACCGACACATATAATTATACTAGAGCTGTAAACAGGCAAACGTAATTATAATAGCACTGTAAACCGACACATATAATTATACTAGAGCTGTAAATAGACACATATAATTATACTAGTGTTGCAAACAGATACACATAATTATACTAGCGCTGTAAACAGAGGCATATAATTATACTAGAGCTGTAAACAGGCAAACATAATTATAATAGCACTGTAAACCGACACATATAATTATACTAGCACTATAAACAGACATATATAATTATACTAGAGCTGTAAACAGACACATATAATTATACTAGAGCTGTAAACAGGCAAACGTAATTATAATAGCACTGTAAACCGACACATATAATTATACTAGCACTATAAACAGACATATATAATTATACTAGAGCTGTAAACAGACACATATAATTATACTAGAGCTGTAAACAGGCAAACGTAATTATAATAGCACTGTAAACCGACACATGTAATTATACTAGAGCTGTAAACAGACAAATATAATTATACTAGCACTATAAACAGACATATATAATTATACTAGAGCTGTAAACAGACACATATAATTATACTAGAGCTGTAAACAGGCAAACATAATTATAATAGCACTGTAAACCGACACATATAATTATACTAGAGCTGTAAACAGGCAAATGTAATTATACTAGCACTATAAACAGACACATATAATTATACTAGCGCTGTAAACAGACACATATAATTATACTGGAGCTGTAAACAGGCAAACGTAATTATAATAGCACTGTAAACCGACGCATATGATGATACAGAGTGGTTTGTAGCTTCACTCATTTCATTATCTCCAGGTACTTGCCAGTGCGGCTACATACTGTTACTTTGTAACACTCCACATACATCACTCCTTTACCAATATTATGGTACCACATCTTTCACAAAGCTCCTTGACCTGGTACCTGACACTCAATATTTCTTTGAAGATAATTATTTTTTTCTTTCCACCCAAAATTACTAATTAACTCCCTCCACAATGGGGTGCTATGCCTACAAGGACAGTAGTACAGCAGATAGCCCACTTACCTTTGGTGATGGAAAAGCAAAAGACTGTAGGTTCCATTCCCACCAACAGTAACTGTATTGCTTACATGCAGTACAGCAGTAGGGGGAGTGCTCTACTCCAAAATGTGTCATCTTTGAAATAAGACATTATATGGTGGTGCTTAAGTTGGTGGTAGCTCTGATGGATGTAAAAGATCCTGCAGTACCTCTCAAGAAAAGTAGAGGTTCTTTATTTAAAATTTACTTATTTACATAAAAACAAATCATAGTACATTATGCACAACTATTATTCCTCTATATGTGACTCCATTCTTCTGCCATGACCTTAATCTTATCTTCTGTAATCTTCTTTCTTTCAGCTTTTGCCAGTTAGGGGTCGCCACGGCAGAACTCTTGTCTGCCAATGATTGGCAGTAGATTTTTTTTGCGGGTGCCAAGGTGCCAGCTCGACACCCAACCTTCGACGAAGGCATGCCCATTCTACACATGTCTTTTGAACACCACTCGACCACAGGGAGGACATACAGACTCCACACAGAAGGTGCTCCAGCCGAGAATCGAACGGGAGAATCTCTTGCTGTGAGGCAACAATGCTACCGCTGAACCACTGCGGCTAATCTTATCTTCTGTAATATAGCAGATAAAACCCATTTCTGTTAAATAAGATTTTATTTTTCCTTTCACTCCATGTTAAAAATATAGTATAAAAAATATTATCTATCTCCATACTCCATATATTTTTTTGCTATAATATGCAGATACAATCATATTGATGTTCATATTAAATTCTTGTACTTTTTATGTCATAAATAACATTTGCATCAAATAATTTACTCCACACATTTTTACCCCTTTTACAAGTTAAAGAAAATGTTCATTCCTCTCCGTTCCTACAAAAAATGTTCTGATCATGCTTTATATAACACATTTCTCTTTACAGGTAATTTACTTGTTGCCAACTTCCGTAGAAAATCCTGATAAACTAATTATTTTCACACCTTAATTTTCATATACTAATGGTAACAATAAAATGTTTACTAAATCTTCCAAAGGATTTACATAATAAAGATTTACTTTGACATTATTATATCATTCTCTCATACATTATCCAGATAACTTATATTATGCACTCACATGTTTCTTTTGTAAAAGAAACCCTTCTCCAGCCATTCATTGAATACTTTCAACAACATATCCTTTTTGCCATATTTGTAACTATTTTATGTATTCTATAATGTATGTATACTTTCTGATCAAGAATCTGAATTTGTTTTACTTGATTTAAAGTACTAATTCTAGTTCTTCCACAGTAATGTCCTTTTCTCACCTTCTATTCTATCATCTGAAAAACTATTAATGTTCCAACTCACCTGACTTTTCAGACTGGCTGATTTATAAATGTCCCTTCCATAATCCTCCATGATCCCTGTTATGTCACTTTTATATTACTTGCATAAACTTGTATATATTAAATTGGTCTCATTATTTTAAAATTCTTTAATAATTTGTGTTTTATAGAAGGAGAAACCTCTTTTTTCTTCCTTGTTATTAATACCTCTGTTTAAATTACAATAGTTTGCCTTTTGTTGATTTTATTAATTTTTCTTTCTTTGTCGAAATATTCTTTCCTATTAAATTCCACTTCATATAACATATCATTTCATAATCCTACATACTCCCTTTTGTTTGTGTTATTATTATTATAGAATAATTCAGCATGTCAGGCACCATTTAAATATGTTACTGTGTCTTGTGTGAAGTAAAGAGAACAGTGTGCCGCACACCTACTGAATAAGTTACCATATTGTGCTTCATTTAAATCGGTTACTGTGTCTTGTGTGAATTAAAAAGAATAGTGTGCTGCATACCTAATGGATAAGATAGAATGTCCGGCACCATTTAAATGAGTTACTGTGTCTTGTGTGAATTAAAAAGAATAGTGTGCTGCATACCTAATGGATAAGATAGAATGTCCGGCACCATTTAAATGAGTTACCGTGTCTTGTGCGAAGTAAAGAGAATAGTGTGCTGCTTACCTACTGAATAAGGTGCATGTCAGGCACCATTTAAATTGGTTACTGTGTCTTGTGTGAATTAAAAAGAATAGTGTGCTGCACACCTATGGAATAAGTTAGCATGTCAGGTACCATTTAAATCAGTTACTGTGTCTTGTGCGAAGTAAAAATAACAGTGTAATGCATACCTACTGAATAAGTTAGCATATTGTGCACCATTTAAATAGGTTACTGTGTCTTGTGCGAAGTAAAGAGAATAGTGTGATAGTGTGCTGCATACGTACTGAATAAGTTAGCATGTCATATGCCATTTAAATCGGTTACTGTGTCTTGTGCACAGTAAAGAGAATCGTGTGCTGCATACCTACTGAATAAGTTAGCATGTCAGGCACCATTTATGTACTTTACTGTGTCTTGGGCAAAAATACTGCGGTGGTGGTGCTGCTGCAGCATTGTCACCTCATAGCAAGATGTTGTCCCGTTTGATTCTCAGCTAGAGCATCTTCTGTGTGGAGGCATACATGAATGGGGCGTGCCTTCGTTGAAGGTTGTGCGTCAGGGCTGGTAACCCGGTACGTAAAAATCCACTACCAATCATTAGCAGACCGGAGTTCCGCTGTGGCGACCCCTAACTGGGAAAAAGCCAAAAGAAACAAAGAAACTGTGTCTTGTGCAAAGTAAATAGAACAGTGTGTTGCATACGTACTGAATAAGTCAGCATGTCAAACAACATTTAAATATGTAACTGGGTCTTATGCAAAGTAAAGTGAATAGTATGCTGAATACCTACTAATACTAGTAGCTGGAGCTATAACTTATATAAACGGTGAATTTAGCTATTTTATTGTAATATTTTTCTAGGATAGTAATTTGGGTATCTTTCAGACTGACAAATATAGGGGCAGCATATAATAGGGTGAGAAGATGCAATGGTTTGCTTAACTTGGTCTGCCAGGTAAGGCATGGCTATGTACTTATCTACCTAAGATAGGGTGCCAAGTAATTTGCGTGTTTTGCTGATAGCTTGCTTTATGTGGTTCTCAAATTTCATAGCATCATCAATGTTGATGCTTAAGGCCTTCGTATGAGAACAAATTCAGTTTTGGTTTGTTCAGTAGAAACAATGTTGAAGAAAGATTTGTTGTTAGACTATTGTTAAGATAGGAATAGAATAAGTTTGTTCTTCTTAGACTTAATAAAAATGGGGGAGCAATGGAGCCCCCTGTTCCATAGATTGGAACGATTCCTGAGTTTGGGCTTGAAGTCATTGTGCAGATGAACGTAGAATTATCAGTACACACAATAATGGTAGCATGTTTACTTCTAGTATGTTGGTCACTTATGAAACACATTTAACAGCAATGGACTAGTCGCTGATCATTGAGGCACCCCCATGTGCACTGAGAGAACTTGAGAGATGTAATTTTCCAGTCATAAAGCTTTAAGTCGACCACTTAATTAGCTGTTGAACTAGGTGTCAGATGAGTGTTGAAGTCCTAGGGAGGACAGTTTATAGAGCAGTTTTTGGTGAGACACAGAGTCAAATGCCTTTGACAAATGAAAATCAGTCAAATTAAATCCCTTATAACTTTAATACATTTTCTCATGCTGGAATTATAAACAACCTCATTAGTCTAAACAAAAATCCCCATGTCACCCAAAGGTGGGAAACTGGCTATTTGACTGAAGGTATGCAATATGAGATAGTGGTACCTTCTGTTTTGAAAGGTTTAGCACTAGTCATGTCCTGCAGGGTCCTGACCTGATCCCCATCCTCTTTGACATCTACTTCTCTGGTGTGAAAGCAGATGTCAAAGCTTTCTAATGAGAGTATAAGAGCACTGTTATTCACGCCCCTGTGGATTCTTATATCCTACAAGATGAGCTTTCCAGAAACTACAATTAGTGTACTGACCATGACTTTAAGTTTAATAACAAAAATGTAATAAAGTTACATTTAGGAAGTAGGCTTATCCAGTGATTACTACAGTAACCTTGTCCTATCTTAAAAATGACACAGAGATTAAATATTTAGGTACCTTCCTTGATAATGCACTATGCCTCAAAATTCACATATCAGTTGCAGTTAGGAAATCCTTCTATCTTGTCAAGTTCATTAATAAAGATATATTCTCTAGGTTCAAAGAAATATTAACTCCCCACCCATTTTCCATCCCTCATCAAACCAAACACAGAAATGAATACACCAAACCAAGGGGCTACGTATTCTTAGCTACCTCGGCAAAATAAATGCCCCTTTCTTTTCTCTGCATCATGCTGGCTTGTACATGATGATGTCTTCCTCTCCTTCTAGGCTGTCCAAATTCCTGCCCTACTAAACATATTTTACCTCAGGGTTACTGCTAATTCATAAAACACTCACTCTAAGGACCTTGCCCTTCCTCCTAGCATAAGCTAGAACTCTTGCCAAGATTGTTTCTTTACTCCAAAATAACCCCCCACTTATGAGACAAGTGATCTTTACATGTCAAACAGTGCAACCTTTTGTCGTCTTTCAACTCATGCCTTGATGACTGGATGGTTACCCACAAGTTTAGTGCTGTGGTAAGCATTAGGGTTCTCATCATGTCTTGTGGCAAATCCACTCAGAGAACTTTATCATGTTGCCATAACTGCTGTCCTTGTATTAAGATATGAGTCTAAAACCTTCTAATTAAACTTTGGCAAAAACCGATACATATAAACTCATCTCACATGTACTCCAGTTTTAGTAGCAGATTGAACTAGCAGCAATGCATGTTCCCACCTTTGCAGTGATCTTTATAACATCCAAATCATGATAATTATTTGAACTATATCTTAATGAGGTGACATTTTACTAAATCATGAAAGAACCAGCCTCCTGTTTTCTGAGTGATTATATCATACCTCTCAATTGTCCCTGATTTTCAGGGACGTACCTGATTCTTACTCCAATTTTAGCTCAGTCCCTCATAATCCCTCCTAAACCTGTTGACTTTTGGAGAAAAGGTGGTGAATTTACTTTAATAAATAATAGCAATACTTAGAGTTATAGACTTTTTTTTACTTCAGAGAATGCATATCAATTTATATTCTCTCATGCTGTGAATGTCTCAAGTTAATAGTATTAATATTTTAAAAGCATCCCTGATTGTCCCTGATTCTAGTGAGATTTATCCCTGATTGCTTGAGAGCTATGTAACCTGTAAAGTTATGTTTTTGAACTGCTGTGAGAGATATATTTTATTTAGACATGTTTCTGTGTTTCAAACACACTGTCTGTATTCAAATTCATTGCATTATATTTTGCTTCATCATATTTCTCTATTTGCAACATTTCCTATGTAACAATCCTCTTTCCTAGTGTAGTAATGTGACTTTTATTTGTAATATGATGCATGTATTGGAGCCTTTCTTCCTACACTTCTAAAAAATGGATCAAACCCTTGATTAGCAATCATATCTTTGAGATAATTCTACAAATGAAGCAGCAGATGGAAGACACCGTGTAAAAAAACATTTTGTCCAACAGACAGCCTGTATAGTTAGATTACAATCGAAGCAAAGGGCAACAGATCTTCATCAAGAAAATTTGGCATCCTAGGCAACACAGTGTCCTCTTCTCCTCCACAGTCTATAATGTAACAGATAATTGCAAACTCTCAAATATTTTTAGGAACAAGCTGACTAATTTCAAGTCTGTCTTTAGGGGATTGTAATCACTTACAGATGGCTTGTAATCTGCCTGTATAATTGTTCTATTTTATAAAGATAATAAACATTTAAAAAACAGAATGGTTTGACAGACAAAATATTTACAAGCTGTCTGTAGGTGATTGCAGTCACTTAATGATACCTTAAATTCTGTGGAACCTTTTTATAAAAGATTTAAATTCTCTAAAAATCAGCACCCAGATAGGTATCCTGCTTGTCCCATTCTTTACATGACAATGTCAGGCAGTCTCCATATGACTGCAGGTATATGTAATCACTACACATTTAATTTAACTGTAACGTTTATGTTTGAGTCCCTTTATTTCTTAGTCTGTACATGCTATCATATCTTTTTTGACTGCTGTAACTATTATATATTTTAAAAAGTGCATTTAAAACATAATTTTTGAAAACTAATAAATAAAGGACACACCTAGAACAAGAGAAGCAACTTTTTTTTCTATAAAATCCGAACTGTGTAAAAGATGACAAAAATACTACAAATGTTATACAAACAAAAAAATGTATTAAATGCAATCAAAATTCCACTTACCGGAGTTTTACTGGTTTTAAAAGGCTCATGGAATTTTGATATGACAAACTGCTGAAGGCTTTCATCAAGACAAATGCACTTACTGTGATAATGTCTTATATTTTGTTTAATATTTTTGCAGTATTAATGTATGCTATTAGTAGATTTCTTCACTAAACATTTTATGTACATTTATCAACTTAAGCACAGAGCAATAATTTTTCTTACTTTGCTCTTTAGCTGTTTTCTAAATTTTGTTGACAATGTATGTTAACCAGTTTTTCATCACGATCTCAATAAGTATTGTTTAACTATGTCGTACTATAGGTTTAATATAATAACATACCAGCACATGCTCAGCATGGTGTTTTCTCTTTATGAGATCAACAGTAACCATCTGTTACTGCCAAACCATACTCTTGGCTTTCAGATCTATGACTCTTGTTTTAGCGCATTTTCTGCAACTGAGAACACATTCCAGCTTCTTTTTGGCCTGAGGAAAAAGCCAGTCCCAAACTACAGATGTAAAAAATACCCGCCTGTAGCAGGAATTATTGGAGATTACCAGTCAGCAGAAACAGTTCCTGTGGCCCGAATACTGGGTTTGTATAAATTTCCCCAGGTAATGTACTGCTACAATTATTGATTCAGTGCTATTAAAATTACATGACACATTGTAGGCTGTTATTCTTTGTAATTAATGTAAGATGGAGTGATTAAAATGTGTCAGCCTACCAAGGGTGCCCACAAACAGGTGCAAGGGGGTGCACTTGCACCTCCATGGAAATGGCTGACCAGAAGATTAATTTTCTTTTAATTAAAAAAAAATTAAGGGTGTTCTTCTTTAAGAATGGCCCCCCTTTGTGTCCAGTCACACAGATGCAACAGGTGTTTGCGACCTGTTATCGTCTTTTGCATTTGTTCGACTGATGTTTTACATCTTCTTCTTTCACGCCTACACTGAATTTGAATTCCAGAAGACATTTGGACTGCAGACGGATGTACAGGTGAGAAGTAGGTGTGTGCGTGTGCATGTTTAAGTGTGTGTGTGTGTGTGTGTGTGTGTGTGTGTGTGTGTGTGTGTGTTTGTGTAAGAAATAGGTAGGTAGGGGTGTATGGATGTAAGAAATAGGTAGGTAGGGGCATGTACGCATGTATGTAAGAAGTAGGTAGGTAAAGGTAGGGGTGTATGTGTGTGTGTGTGTGTGTATGTGTGTGTGTGTGTTTGTGTAAGAAATAGGTAGGTAGGGGTGTATGGATGTAAGAAATAGGTAGGTAGGGGCATGTACGCATGTATGTAAGAAGTAGGTAGGTAAAGGTAGGGTGTGTGTGTGTGTGTGTCTGTGTGTGTGTGTGTGTGTGTGTGTGTGTGTGTGTGTGTGTGTGTGTGTGTGTGTGTGTGTATAATAGGGAGGTACCATTCCCCTCAGCTGTCCAGGGTTTTGCAGAATGCCCAGATTTTTGCCACATATTTCTTTTAAAATGGATTGAAGTTGCTAAATAATGACAGACATTTCAGTTTTACATGTCATATCCTTTAGAGAAAATGCATACAACACAAATCCTGTTATTCTAGCAATTTTCTAAGTTCATGACAACAATATTTATGATCTGCCCCTGTTTATTTTAGGCTTTGTCCAGATTTCTTGCACTAAGAGGTTGAAGTGTGTGTGTGTGTGTGTGTGTGTGTGTGTGTGTGTGTGTGTGTGTGTGTGTGTGTGTGTGTGTTTGACAGAGAGATGGAGAGAGAGAGAGGTACCCTAGTTAGAGTTTGCAGGTGGAATTTATTTTCAAGTGCATTTTGAAGGAATCGTGAACTTCAAGGGAGAAGTTTACTGCTGCTCATGCTAAGTCTGCTTAAAATGTGCAACTGTTTTGTTTAGCAAATGGTATCACTATTGTGGTATAGAATTTTAAAACAGTGTTAGTAGCACAGCAGGTAGCATACTTGCATCTTGATGTAGAGGGTTGTAGGTTCTACTCCCACAGAATGTAAATTTGTATTTTTAAGGGGGGTGGGTAGCTGCAGTCCTGAGTATGTCCTCCTTTGGCTGAGTTGCCTAGTAAATATGAATCTGTTTTTCAGTTTGCAATCCATTCCCTATTGCAATATACTAGCTTACCATTTTTTAAAGTAACATAGGCAATCTATTCTTCAAGGGCGACAGGCACTGAATTTGTAGATGAAACACTGAAATATAAAGTTGTTTTATAGCAACAAGTTCTTCATTAGTTTCAGATCTCATTAATGTGGAATTATTCAGATGACTTTTACTTCTGCAGAGATTGTGCATATTGACTGATACTGGTGGATTGTAGTGACCGAAATGAGTGGCCTTTTATGCTTGAAATATTCTGAAATGGGCAGTTTGCCATTATTGGTTCATATGTTTTGTTTCATTGCTTACTGGAAAAACGTTCAAAACTATAAGTGGTGTTGTATTGCACAAGGGATGCAATTCAATTATTATATATTATAACTAATACAATCAGGAAGGTGAATCAAAGAACTTTTGCATGGTCCTAAAATGTGTGCAAGGGGCCTTTGATTTGAAAACAGCCCAAAGGTAAACTTAACCCGCCACTGGCCAGATGCATTTTCTTTGAATGGGGGTTTCAGTGCAGTTTCAGTGAATGTGAGTTTCAAAGGTAGTGAAGTTTTAATGCTAAGCCTGTTTTCATTGTAAGACTATTGCTTTGTTTAGCAAATGAATGTCAGTGTTTGTGCTATAAAATTTGAAATAAAAGTTGTAAATTAAATCCAAATATCTGTAGTCATTGTAGAAGTAAAGCATAAAACAGAATAAACACTGAGAGTTTTGAACCGTGTTTATGGCAAGTGGGGAGAAATAGCCAAGTAATGGGACACTGGAATGGCTGTGGGGGGCATGCTGAGTGGGGCAGCTCTGGGTTTGCATCCCCCTGCAAAAAATCCTGCGGGCTCCCCTGCAGCCTACCAAGTCATATGTTTGTGTTTTTATGATGATCATCTAAATTCAAACAGGAGGTGTGGCTTGGCAAATTAGTATGTCTTTACACCAATTTAGATTGCTTTTCCCTCACTAGATGGAATTGTGTACCGTGGCTGAACACATATGTCGATCCACTGATTCGTTCACTAATCCTTTAAATGATAAAATTTTCAACTAGCTTTTCAGCTATATCTCTTCTAATTAACAAATAAAACTGCTGATCATTAAGTAATCCAAGACCTATGTTGATACCTGTTCACTCCCTTGAGTAATTATTTCTTTAGTAAAATCAGTTATATTGCATTTGCGTTTTATTCTTTGCTAACTAGAAAAAAAATCACACAGAAAAAGGTGTTTTTTTCAGTCCAAATAAAAAAAAAACAGACCACAGGAAATGATGGGACCACACCGTAAAATCACCAATTTTAATAACCAGATTAAGGGCTTTCATCAGATAAGATGACTTCATCAGAATCTGGTCTAAAATACACAAACACCAACATTTAAAAGTCCAATGTTTTTCCAGGCCTAAATTAATTTATTTCTATTGTTAGCACTTTGAGACTTATGTCCTATAAAATTTGAGTTTTATAATAATATCATTAAATAATGTGTAAGTATTTTTATTACGGTTTTTAGTATGATGTTGAAACTTAACATCATATTTAATTATGTACTCTGTGGTGTTGGTTTTCTGTAATTAATTGGTTAATTGGAAGTGGGATAACCGTTTCGGTGTGCCATTCAGTGGGTACAAAGCCTGAGGTGAGGCTATGATTGAACATGGTACTTAGGTGGGGTGCCAGTTCATTCTGTAGTTCGTGTAGAACGCAGCCTGGGATGTTGTCAGGTCCATGGATGCTGTGTTCTTGGCTTTGGAGAGTGTGTTTTTTACCTGTGCAGCCATGATTATAGGAACTTTGCATTCTTCCAGTATAGAGATGGGCCCTCTAGGGGGTAAGAGGAGGGTAAAGTTAGCACTGAACCTATCTGCCAGGATGTTGGCAATGTCAGTTGGTTCTGTATATTTAGTGCCATTATGCTGTAACTCAGAGCCGATCTGAGTGTTCCCATTGAGATTCTTGACATGGCTATAGAATGCTTTGTGGTTGTCTTTAGAGTCAGTGGCAATTTTGTTTTCGTAACTAGCTTTGGAGGATTTTATGAGGGATCTCAGCTTCTTACTGAGGTTGATCAGGGAGTTCCTCCTGTTATGGGATTTTACTCTTTTTTGCAACAGTTTCTTTCTTCTGTTGTAGTGTTTGTTTATGGCACAGGACCACCAGATTGGCTTCCTTTTTTGGAAGATAATATCTTGGTTCTATTAGGGATAGCATGATCCATGCACTCTTGTAAGTGCTTATAAAGTGCATTTGTGTAGGATTCAGCAGTCATACCTCTATTGTCCGTCTGTGGTCAGGAAATCCTTCTACGTGGCTCATCTCATCACAAAAGGATTCTCATCCAGAAAAAAAGAGGTCATTGATCCCCCTCTACTCATCACTCATTAGACCCATTATAGAGTACAACGCCCCTTTTGGTATGTACCACACAAGACATCTACAGCAACTGGAAAGACCACAGAAATACCTCACAAAGAGGATTACTGGCCTCAAACAGATGCCCTACGCAGTCTGTCTCAAAAGAACTACAGCTTTACTCCATCGCATATCGCCTACTCAGGGGCGATCTCTGCCTAACATACAAAGCTATGTCAAACCCAGAGCTGTTGGACATGCTTCACTTAAAGAAATCCCAATAACTCTGAGCTGCACACTCTAGGGACCTAAACCTTGTCACCACAATAAACAGAACATGCTGGAGGGATATATTTCTGTCCCAGAGACTTCCCATACTCTAGAACAGACTACCTATCTATGTCAAACAGAGCTCCTCATTAGCAGTCTTCAAGAAAAATCTTGATGATTGGATGGGAAATGGGAAATTCACCCCAGGGATCACTTCTGTGGCTCTGCTCGACAGGGGCACAGGAAAATAATTTTCTTGGGTGGCGAAAGTCAGGGTAGATTTTTTGGCTAGGCTTATATAGGCCCTAGGGCCAATAGCCTAGTACCTACCTATGAACCTATGAACCTAGATGGATGTCACGTGATTGGAAGGCGGGACTTTTAAATTTTGGTGTGTGTGTATTTTAGACCAGATTCTGATGAAATCAGATTGTCTGCTTAATCTGGTTATTAAAACTGGGTGATTTTATAGTATGGTCCTATCATTTCCTACAGTCTGTTTTTTTTTTTTTTATTTGGATTGATTGTGGTTCCTGGTTTGTTTTTCCCATTTTGTTTTCAAGCTTGGCCAATAAACTTTTCTCCAGTCATGTTAGCAAATCAGTACTACAGATTATATAGCCAGTTTTGCAAATAAGATTTGGCATATAAATTAAAGCTAATTTATAGTTCATTGCTTAAACCCACTAATATGTTTATACTAGATGCTTTTAGCAACTGTACAACACATGCATCTTCTCACCTGGCCCGGTTTCTTGCTACATGAGGTGTTTCCCCAACTGGGCCAGTCTCACCTAACTTCATGTTGTGTTCATATTTCAGCATGGATAACGTTTGGTGCAATACTGCTAGCAAGAATTGAGATGTATCAGATAACCTCGTATCCTGTAGTCATTGCCCCACCCTTGTTACTATTACAAGTGAAAGGTACAAAGGGATAAAGCTCTGAATACAGAATTAGTGATCTGTATTCATCTTAAACAGCTTTAGGGATGAAAGTGGTGGTCTGGGAGGCAAAGCTCTAAGCAGATGGGTCTGGCTTTCCCTTTTAGGGGAGCTGGCTTGCAGATTTACACCATGCAAACATAATCTGGAGGAAGGTTGGATGTTGTGGGTCTAAACGACAGGTTCTCAATGATGAACTATGTATGCCAAAAATTTACATTTTACCTTAAAATTAAAACAAACCTATCACAGCACTTTTGTCGATCCCTGGCTGTCCAGTTGGAATACACCACTGTACCCTCTTCATAGGTCCATAGGATAGTAGTAGGTTAATTGCCCTAACAGGCCATTTTAAGCCTAGACAGTTCACCTATGTAGTGCTTAAAATTAACTATTTCATTGAAATTAAGATTCAACTAATCACTGCCAAGATCTATATTTATATATTATATCACTCTAGTGATAATTACTAAATCAAAACATAGATATTTGGAGAGTATCCGTGCATTGGGACAAAGCATTTAGGGCATGCCTTTGTACAGTGTTTGCAAGGTCCCTATGTCCTGACTGATTAATTTCATGATAAGTCTTTCCATGGTTTTGCATATGAGACTTGTCAGACTTACTTATCTCAGTTTAAGCTGAGTAAACAAATTAAATAAAATAAAAAAGTATAGATGAGTGTTCCAAGCTGTTGTTTTTACATTTTTTTAATTTTTTAGATTAATATTTAACAAAAGCCATGTTTCCTCATCATTAAGTGCATGATATGCTGGGTACAATCTGTCACATAACCTGTGATAACTGATAGAAAATAAGTTAAGCTTTGCTAAACATTGTCCAGGTCCCCTTCAATAAACTCATTTATAGTTCATTGCTTAAACCCACTAATATGTTTATACTAGATGCTTTTAGCAACTGTACAACACATGCATCTTCTCACCTGGCCCGGTTTCTTGCTACATGAGGTGTAAGATGACCTTTATTAAACTTCCATAAACATGATTGTTAACCAATATTTTTAATTTCAAACAAAACATATATAGGTGAAGATAACATCCATGTAACATTAACATAGGACAGAGGGGTTCCTATTACATGATCAAATGCTAGAAATAGTGAACGCTCATTTGTCGAACCCAAATGCACAAAACCAAAGAATACCAAAGGAACAGATCAGCAAATTTTTTCTCAGGGAAAATATTTGCTGGGCTGTTCTCCAGACTTTGCTGTTTGCTTCACTGTGGTGCACTCTCAGAGTTGGTATATTTAAGGTGGGGAGTGTGGGGGGGGTGAAGCCCCCCACATTATGTTACCTGTACATTTTTTTTTTGATCAGTGATTTTTTTTCCCTGGGAAACAATTCCCTGATCCGTTACTTTGACATTTTGTGGTTTCGTGCATTTGGGTTTGGTAATAGATTGTTTGCTATTTCTAGTGTTCGATCATATAATATGAACCCAGACAGCATGACCCTGCTCATCCTGATCAGTAAGCAGCGTCCATACCTCCACTCGCTTAGTTATGAAGCAGCGTACCACCGCTCACCTCAGTTACTATTTTTTGAAATACACCTCCAACCAAATAAGCAGCTTCCCTCAGTTTGCTTATTTACTTATCAAGCAGCGCAACCACTTACTTTCCTTTCCCCAACTTATTAAATCACACATCCAACACCAGAGGGGGAACAGAAGAGAGCAAGCCTGCCTCTCTTCTCCACCCACCAGTCTGACCAAGCTGTCCCCCTCTACCAAGCTGTCCCCCCTCTCACAGGCAAACTTCCATCAACCTAACCACCATTAAGGCACAGACCAACATTGTTCGGTGTACCCCATCTTCTCTGACCAAAATGTATCCGAGTCATCACCTCCTAAAGCAGTTCCACATAACTAACAAAAACAGCCAGTTACCTAAATGGCTGAAACCAACCACTGATCCGTCTCCTATTCTAATGTTACAAACCATAACCTCAAAACCTAGCAAAACTACTGCACATTAAGATAATAATCTTTACCTCATAGGAATAGAAACCTTACAGTGATTCCAAGGGCATTACCAGCCAAGTGAACAACCAGACCCAAAGCCCATTGCCATTAAAAAACACGCAGAGGCAATTGCATACTGTCATGCCACATCAGATTCCCACTTTATCGCCCAATGACTGTAATAACCCAATGAGATCTCTTTAAGATCAGTGTAATAACACTCCGTGCATCACACCAACTATCCATTATAACATAAATGTTAAACAGCCATCGTGGCATTTTAGCAGCCCAACCACTACCAGCCATACATGTTCCCTGTTGACAACTGAGAATGAACCGTAAATCCCCATAAACCACAATGAATCTCATACCCAGCTTAATACAAAAAACAAATACTCAATATCCCCTCAATCATCCTTCCTTCCATCATACAAACCACCCACCTCACCCCTAAACTTATAAACCCTAAAACATCCATAGCCAAAGTAGCCAATAGGCCACATGACTGAAAATAAACCCCTGATCCCTCTCCAGTATTACCCAATGGCACTTGAAACCACACAAGGGCAATTGCCAGCTATCCCTAACCACAGCTTTATATAATAAACGTCCAAAAGCCAACCTGCCACCCTCCAACTAACCAATACGAGCATAGCACCGAATGACCATCCTCACCTTAGCCGACCCTCAACACATTACCAGAATGACTAACCACAAATGCGATAGAAACTATAACCCCTCACACTCAATATCCCAAGACCACTCCCCAAACAAAACCCTGCTTTACAATAGTCAACCTGTGTCCATCTACCCACTCAACCTACGCCGACCCTTCAAAGCAATAAACACCAACCAAATTCACAATAGCACAATACTACACTCCTAAATAAGCTGCTAACTGCTAGGAACATCTAACACCTGCATAAACTTAAACATCCCCAAAATCACTGTTTCCTACAGTCCATGCTGACTAAAATCCTAGCCACAACATTCAGAACTAACCTTAACTCCCATGCTACCTATGCAACTAAAGTAAAACATGGCGTACTTCTGCAAAACTCCAAAAGCATGCATAGCTTAAACCCTCAAACACCCACATAAACAACACACTTTATTCTCAAAGTATATCAAACACACCCTCATGACGCCAATGCTTCCTGAAACCGTGCCTACAAAATTCACACAAGCATAAATGAAATAGTTCTTGTGGTACTCCATCTCCATCTAAACCCTAAACTAGTATGCAATATTAACAATACCTACCATGCCCTATGGCAATTTCAGCTTTCCATCACCAGAGCATATAATGAGCCATCTATCAACACTGTAAACTGAATGGGTAACTGCAAATGCACCCCAAGAGTTCCACCCAACTCTAACATGCCTATTGCATACTTACCAAAATAGAATTACTTGAAACTTCATCACCCACCACTCCAGTGGCAGAAACCAATCCATCACAGCTACATCCATCAATTCCCAAAAGCACTTCCTTTGGGCTTCCCACTAATGCCATCTCTGCACTTCCCAACTGTAACCTCACACACCACTGTCATCTTGACCAAGTGAAAGTGTAACCTGTTCCCCCAGCCTCTCCTGCTAATACTATACCTGCTAAATTAAAACCAGCGTAACCCTACTGTATGGCTTCCTTATAAAAGGCTTCCCAAAGTCCTGACTATGAATTTAACCAACCTGGCAATGCCTTACCATAAGCCTCCCACATAAGAGATGCCCCAAACTCCGCAAAACAAACTTTTAAACCTAAAACAACCTGACACCTTGTCTAACTGGACACACCAGCCATACCACTACTGTATTAATCAGATGAAAATAACTCCTAATCCTGAACAACTCCCATTAAAACATCTACTCCATATTAAATTGAAAGGCCAGATATTCAATATCCCCCAAATTGTACCTCCAGGTCACCCATACAACCACAATAATCTGAAATAAATCCTCCCTAGCCGTCTGAATTGCCATACCTTATTCCCAAACTCAGTCATTAATTAAATATTTTCCATCAAATTCCTTCCCAAACCAAAGCTGACAAACTCCACTTCATGTCAAAACAGAACACCAACGTGGCCCTCTTCAAAACCAAATTGAAGAGAATGAGTAGCTGCAACCTCACCCCAAGAGTTCCACCCATGTCACTCTTGGATAAGGGCAAGCAGTGCAGCCCATGAGCATAATGACTGAAGTCAATATAGGAATTGCAAACAACACCTTGCTCCGTGTAATGCCTGGGACATCCACTGTGACCTTCATCACCATTCATGCCCCATCTCCTTCAGGTTACTGACCAATATTCAAAGTAGACTTCCCCCTTCAACAATGCCAATTTCTGAACCTTCGCTCCATATGAACTCCGAGCTTCATCATCTGAGCCTCACTGTGCATCACTGCCAGAGCTAAACAACCCATCACTGAACCACCACCTGCAAAGAAAAGAAAAATGTACATCTTGTGACATAAAGTTACAGCAGAAAGCCATAAAGAACTTGGAAAAAAGCCAAAAACATGGCAATTTAAAGTAAAATTTTCCAAATATGGACTCTCCTAACCTGCAGTATCCCTGAACTATGAAAGGTATTAAATCCAAAAAACACTTATATGCCATTACTCCCACTTCGAACCTGAGTGGGTAACCATTACTTCACTCAAAACCATCATTCATATAGTGGATTAAATATTAATAGTAAGTCAAAATTCAAACTCTGCCTGAACTGCACCTTCAAAATGCACACCTTAATACAACAGCATGAAGGGTGATATAATCTCCACTTCAAGCCACCTTTGAAACAATTGCTCTGAAGTGCAACAACTAATCACATCTCACTTCAAGCATTGCCCCCACAGAATTGCTGACCCACCACTTGAATAAGATATTGTAAGGTTTCGTCTGCCGCCATTTCTCCCCACAGCAGGGAAAATTTCCAAATGATAACACCGCAGATAAATATATATATATATATATATATATATATATATATATATATATATATATATATATATATATATATATGTATATAGATACTGTCCATATTGTCTAACTCAATGGTTAGAGGCCGAAAAGTAAGACCCCTCTCCCCCTGGAAACCCAGCAAAGCAATGCCCTAAAAATAAGGAAAAGGAGAACACGTAGGAAAACCGTTTTGTACACACCGATGCCACGATATGTAAAACCCCAAACAAGCATTAGCTGTACTGCAACCAACTGCCACCCATTTCACAATTTTTTTTTTTATATAATGTCTTGCCCCCCCCCCTTATTTCATGCAGAAAATGCATGCCAGGACAGTATCTGTCATTCCAGCAACTCTCTAAGTTTATATGGGCAATATTTGCAATTTGCCTGTATTTCTGGGCCTTTGCCCCTATTATACTTAGCTTTGTCCACATGTTTTGTCCTAAGAGCTTGTGAGATATGCATTGACAAATGTACTCAGTGTGTGTGCAAGTGTGATTATGCATGCCCTTCTGGGGAGGGGCTAGCATCCCATGTATTATCCATACAATTTATTTTTTTTTGCCTCATGCCTACTCCTAAGGAATAGTGTCGAGTATCCCACAACCAAGAAATTGACCTGGCTGGCAACAACAGTGAATTAATGTATGAACAAACACCCCTCACCACCAACACTCTAAAGAAAGAAGTTAAATAAAGGACAAGTCAGACATTTCCAACCTAGCAATCACCATCTTTCCAACCTAGCAATCACCATCATGCAGTCATGGAGCCCTGACACCTAAACAAAAAAATGCAAACAGGCATAGAGACCGACAAACAACAGCGAACATTCCTCTCCTTTTTACCTGTCAAAACACAAAACAAAGCTTCTCAAACAGACGAGGACACACTTCTTATTATTCACTGTAATTATTTAAGCTGAAAGCTGCTTCTTTTTAAAGGAATGCTTTTATACTACCGGTATCTTAGTGGTATGGTATTCAGTAACTCCTTTATTTATCCCTAGTGGGGTGATCAGTCATGCGATTAACAAAAGAGGTGATAGCCTTCCTAAATCACGTATAATTGCAGCTAACAAAACATTGAACATCCTGTCTAAGACCTTGGTACACTGCTAAATGGCTAAGCTTTTATCTTAATGTTTAATTTCGTCCTGGACCCCCACCTATCCCCTTTCATTTCCTTTTTTTTTTTGAAGATTAACTGCCAACAGAAATCAGCCTCGATCAAGAGACCTGATGGCCACAATCCACTGACCGTCACTGCCCCATGCATGTGTGGCAACGGTCACACCAACATGGTCAGAGCCCAGGAGATATGTTTAGGTGGCTACTAGCAAATTACTGACAAGAACAAGTGACATGCTGACGCAAACCAGGGCTTGCACCTCACATGGCTACAACTAACATGCCTGCCTTAACGGACATCAACAGCACCCAGAGAATGAGCAATTGCCCCCTGTCCCTCACATGCAACTCACAACCAACAGAAAATCCACTTCAAAAAAATGAGTGCCATTGACACATGCCTCACTTAATCCACCCACCTTTCAAATCAACACTAGTAACCCTACCAGAGCCTCACAATGATCCACATACTATTTATTCCTTCTTTTTTTTTTTTTTTTTTTTAATAACTTACTCTGTGACTATGCTCCTTACTCCTGAAGACCACCCCAATACGTGAAAGCCCATGAAACCAAATGCCATAACAGAAGCCAAAATGAATACAGTTTATAAACTGGACTACCTGAATCAGTCTAAGAACCCGAAGCATGGACCTCCTCTACCCTGCATAGTAAACCTACCCAAAAAAAAAAATAATTCTGAACAATTTGGAGTTTGCATGTTCTCCCTGTGCCCTGCGTTTCCTCCCTCCGGGTAGTTCCTCCCCTCACATTCCAAAGACATGCATCTGGAGCATTTCTCCCCGGGCCTCCGCTGAAAACAGGATCTGTGGAACCTAGTCGGACATTCCCGGTCAACAAATGTTAAATAAAATAAATAAATAAATAAATAAACTAAGTAATAAATAATGCACTAAGACATATTATATAGCCCCCTGCCACCAACCAGCACCCAGGTGCTTACCTTCTTTCCTAGGTATACCTACAGGTTGTCATGGGCGTACCCTGCCATAGCAAGTTCATGCCAAAATTGTGATTCCTTCTCCAGTTACACTAGCCTAAAACCGTTTAAGTCCCTCCCTACCTTTACCTCATTTCCTCCCAATCCTTCCTCATTCCTATTTAACCCTATCCTCCCCTATCCTCTTAATTCTGACGACTCTATTTATCTAATCCCACTTGTAGATGTCTCCGGACAAAATGGTCTGTTCCAAACCTCATTTCCTAATATGTGACTTCTCTCCACTCCATAATTCTTTCAGTACATTTTCTTTGAACACTTTTCAATATGGAGAGGTCACCTCTTGAAAGTGTGCAACGTAATGAGTTACATTCAATGATAAGTGTAATATAAACCGTAAATAATTTCAATAGGAGTGCAACCGATCTGGTAGAAAAATGTCTCAGAAGCAGGCCTGTAACACATATGTCCTTTGCCTTAACAGCATTTGCATTTTTTAAATATTTAGTTGGTGCTTATATATACACCAAGGCCTCAGTATTCAGTCACTTCCTGTATAACATGATTCCCCAAAATAAAATGTTGCTCATGTGTAAAATGACAAAAATGCATAGCACCACCATTAGACAGACTGATATTAAGACACATTTAATGTAACCATTCAAACAGTTTGGACACATATGAAGTAAAAGCTAAGTAATGTGGAAGGGAGGTTTATTCCATTGGCAATTCTTTAGGTGCATCTTTGAAAACGTCTTATTTATGCTGCAAAGAAGGTTGTGGTCTTTAGAGCAACTGTTTTTAGAACTAATAATATTTCTCTGATGGAGGAAATCTAGTAAGACAGGTTATTTCATGGCCTGGAAGTGGAGGTACAGGTGTCCAGGGAGGAGTGTGCATGACACACAGAAAAGAGAGAAGGTTTTAGACTCTCCGGGTACAGGATGCAACCCCAACATGGGACCTCAACTCACAATCCCTGCTTTAAAAGGCATGTGCATTATCAATAATGCCACTTGGGGTGCTGTAGTGCCCACATCCAAGTGTCCTTTACAACACATTGGACTTGACACATATCTCCTTTGGTGGGGGGTTGTGTAATTGATGACTAAATCATGCACGGGTTTGCAATGAGTCTTCCATCTTGAATTGTCTTGTTTTATTCTTTACACTAGAGCCTGCTAATGCACACTTACATCTTCAAGTTAAATGATTGATTATTTTCCAGGTTAGCCATGGATCATCAGTTTCCATTTCGAATGACAAACATCAGTTTCCTTCTTTTTTGAGGACAATCCCAAGTAATTTAAACCAAGCCATGGATCTTGCTGAGCTGGTCAGGCATTACCAGTGGGAATGGGTGGGACTGCTTGCTATAGACAATGACTATGGATTAGAAGGAATTCAGCACCTCAGGAAAGAATTAAAAAAATCATCCATCTGTGTTGCATTTGAAGAAATTATTCCTCTGCCAGTAACAATGCCTAAAATTATATCACTGGTTCATAGCATAAAGAAATCTTCAGCTACTGTAGTAGTGATTTATGCACTACCAGAACAAGTAATTCCATTGATGGAGGAAATTATCTTGCAAAACATTAGTGGTAAAGTGTGGCTGGCAAGTTCCAGTTGGAGCACATCATTTGTGTTTGCCATGAAAGGTATCTTGAGAGCTGTTCATGGGACAGTCAGGGTAGCAGTAGCCAGCAATAACATGCCGGGCTTTAAAGACTTTCTTTACGCCATTCATCCTAATACATTTTCCAATGACATATTCATGAAAAAGTTCTGGGAAACAGCATTTCAGTGCACGTGGACAGATAATAAGACTGCTCAGACAGCCGATGCAGGACATATCGATAACATTCAGCACTGCACTGGTCAAGAGAATCCACAAACCCTGGACCAAGCTATGTACCCTACTTCAGATTTCCGATTCCCGTACAATATTTATAATGCTGCATATACACTGGCTCATGCATTACACAATTTACATAAATGCATACATGATCAAGGATTAATACTTAATGAAACATGTGTGGATATTAACTCTTTCCAGCCATGGCAAGTAAGAATGTTCTTATAACTGCTTTTTCTTTCCTTAAGGCAGAAGCAAAATGTATGACTTAACTATTAATGACAGCAATCCTAATGTTTTTTGGAAATGGGATTTGTATGCATTTTAAAAATATTTAACATTATCTGTTTTTTTCATATGCCTATAACCACATTATGCTGATTTATCGCTTGTCTCAGAATGTTTTGGTTTCTATAAAAGTATGACAGAAGTGTAGAAAGCTTTTTAGAAATGTTAGACAAATGATATCTTTTCATGTTACCTAATTTGGCTTATAAAGGAACTGTTGTTGTTGTGTCTTTCATCTTTTCCTGGTTGGGGGTCGCCACAGCGGAATTCCGATCCACTAATGATTGGCAGTAGATTTTCACGTGCCGAGTTGCCAGCTCTGACGAACAACCTTCAGCGAAGGTACGCCCATTCACACATGTCTCCACACAGAGGACACTTTAGCTGAGAATCGAACAGGGCAATGTCTTATTGTGAGGCGACAATGCTACCGCAGCACCACCGGAACTGACACATAAGTAATACAATTGCTTAAATATAAATGTGAAGGTCAAATCCAAAGGCAAGTCTTATCTGGCCAAAGTGTTAAACCTAATGGTGCCCATACCTCTCAACTTCTAATTGAATGAAATCTGAACAAAGCCTAAGCTAATGGGGAGACAAAGGCCCCAGACCAGGGACAAATTTTAAATATCACTCTTATAAACTTAAAAAATCATTAGAATGGCGGTTTTTCTGTTAGCATAATTTTCTGAAGGATATAAAGTCTGAAATTCAAATTTATGTCATTATTTAGTGACCTCAATCATCAGTGATTTGTCAGAAAACCACAAATTTTATAAAGAAACCAAGAAAAAATGTGAGGAAAAACCTGGACATTCTGTGAATATTTGGGCAGCTTACAGGTATGAGGCTGCCCTAGAAACCTTTTAAAATATCCTTAAAAAAATGGCCTTTTTTATCCGTTTCAAGTGCAAAAACACTTCTTGTACTTCACTCTGGAAACAGGTATGTATTTCGTAAATTGTACCTTAAGGTTAAAAAATACCAGAAAATAAAATAATATATAGTGTGGAACCTGAGACAGGAAATCTTTCCAATCTAAAACCACACCATTATGCAATGCCCTAGCCAGCAGCACTGATGCCAACACACTGTCATCAGGTGAGATGTGGGTTAAATTTAAACCTTGTTTTTATCATAAAATCATTATTTTATGTAAGGATAAGTGTTCAGTAACCACTGCACACAAATTAACTTTCCCACAAAGCAGAAACGATTATGCATGATGTATTTATTTTTGTGGATTTTTAACATATCTCCCTGTTATCAATTAAGCAAGTCCTAGGTTATGCTTCATTAATTGTGAAGAAAGCAAAATAAACTTACTTAGCTATTTATCTTCTGTCCCCATTTCTTTAAGGATCCATTGTTTGCATTTATTTATTTTTTTCAGTTTTACATAGCTCTCATGGTTGAATCAGTTATGATATTCATATCCTTAATCTGCTTGCAAACGTACCATTCTTTATTAAATAAATGTGGCAGAAGAATCATTCATACACGTGCAAGGCTCTGTATAGATGTAAATATTTTTAATGTCAGTGATCTTTCTATAGTGTAGAACTAACCATCATTTTGTCTGTATGAACATGGACTGCAAGTGTAAAATAAACTGTCACAATTAGATTACACAGCAAAGTGAGTTGCTTTTCACTGTGACATTACATAGATAACTGCAACTGATAAGACACTGCCAGGCCTCCCCATATTGAAGTGTCTAATTCTTTGTCAGTTTACTCTAATTGAACAACAATTATCATATGCTCATGGACAGCCCTTGAGGTGCGACAGACGCTCATGTTACCACCAGGTGCCAGGTTAGGTTAAAAAGACAATGTTCACACCAAGAGCCTGGAAACCTCCAAGAACTGTATGAATCCACTGACTTGTCAGTGAGATCAAAAATCACCTTCAGTGATGCCTGAATGATGGCCCCCTTGGTCAGTAGAGCCTGATCCAGGTCATCTTCATAGTCAGTAGGTAGGGGGTGCAAAAATAATACAAAAAAAAGTATTCGTCCATATGTGTTTGCACTAAAGTCATGCTTCCCCCACGTCTGAAATCAGAAGCCAAGCAAGTAGGCAAATTGATTATATTCAAAGTTGCTGTTATGTGTGTTTGTGCATGCATGCATGCATGCGTGTGTGTGTGTGTGTGTGTGTGTGTGTGTGTGTGTGTGTGTGTGTTTGTATTTATGTACCTTTATCATAATTTGGATTTTTTCTTGGTTCATGTCTACCAGCTCCTTCTGACCCCAAGATGGAAAAATAAATACTGAAAACTCTCCACTGAACGTATAACAATAGTTATATATATTTGAGTCAACATGACACATATAAGAACAGCTAACCATTTTCATCAGTTAAATTGCTCATGCAGTGATGTAATTGTGTGTATGTAATTATGCATCATTACATGGGTGCATGAGCAGCCATGTAATGGTGTATGTAATTATGCATCATTACATGGGTGCATGAGCAGCCATGTAATGGTGTATGTAATTATGCATCATTACATGGGTGCATGAGCAGCCATGTAATGGTGTATGTAATTATGCATCATTACATGGGTGCATGAGCAGCCATGTAATGGTGTGTATGTAATTATGCATCATTACATGGGTGCATGAGCAGCCATGTAATGGTGTATGTAATTATGCATCATTACATGGGTGCATGAGCAGCCATGTAATGGTGTGTATGTAATTATGCATCATTACATGGGTGCATGAGCAGCCATGTAATGGTGTATGTAATTATGCATCATTACATGGGTGCATGAGCAGCCATGTAATGGTGTATGTATTATGCATCATTACATGGGTGCATGAGCAGCCATGTAATGGTGTATGTAATTATGCATCATTACATGGGTGCATGAGCAGCCATGTAATGGTGTATGTATTATGCATCATTACATGGGTGCATGAGCAGCCATGTAATGGTGTATGTAATTATGCATCATTACATGGGTGCATGAGCAGCCATGTAATGGTGTATGTAATTATGCATCATTACATGGGTGCATGAGCAGCCATGTAATGGTGTATGTAATTATGCATCATTACATGGGTGCATGAGCAGCCATGTAATGGTGTATGTAATTATGCATGGCTTTAATTAAAGCAGCTATTCCTTCCTAAATATAGCTGTGCAGCTGCTAACTTGCACAGACTCAAAGCTACTGCCTTCACTGATGCAGAAAAAAAAACAACACTGATGATGGGTAGCTGAATCAGGAGGAAATATCACAGACAATTGAAGAGCTGCACAAGTACTGTTAGCGTAGTATTCTTAAGAGCTGATAAGTATTTGACACTGCCAAAGGAAGAATGGCACAGACAGCTTGGCTATGTGTCTTGTAGGGATATGCCAGACTTCTTCTCTTTAAAGAATACAGTATGCAGAGCTTGCAGTTGTTGTACACATATGACCAATTCCTTCTCCTTAATGAATTGAGTATACCAAGCTTGCAGCTGTTGTATGGATATATGACTGACTTCCTCTCTTCAAAAACCTGAGTGTGTAGAGCTTGCATTTGTTGTATGGACATAACCAATTTCCTCTCCTTAAAGAAGTGAGTACACAGAGCTTTCATTTGTTGTATGGACATAACCGATTTCCTCTCCTTAAAGAAATAAGTATGTACAGCTTGCTGTCAGTACTGCATACCTCTGTTCTGCAGACTAAACATGGAGAAAAGGGCACTTTGACATAGATTATGAGCTACATTGTTGTCCGACTTGATTATATGTTGCATTACATGTTTAACATTACATGTACAACATATTACATGTTGCAATATCAGACACAAAGTGTCGTTCCTATAATCTAATACCAGCTCATGTCTTCATTTTCCACAGAATCTAGCCTAGAGCCATGTGTTTATTTATTCATCTGTTAACAAGTTGGGCTCACCAGTCCCACAGGACCTTATTCAGCAACAATGACTACAAAACAAATACATGGATTCATTATAAATTTGGTACAACTTGGCTCTTAAAGGACTTACTAAAGTATACATATGATTTTATGAAAAATGTTGAAGTATTTCTATTGAGATTTTGTGGATTTAGTAAACGTTTTCAACTGTATCAATTAATGTAGCTCAGCCTTCTCCCTCCTGCTCCACCTTAGTAATATTCACTTACCATGAGCCTAATCATACCCCTTCATGCCCCTTCATACCTCTACATGCCCCTTCCCCTAACTCTAGCTCTATTCCTTTAAAAAAAAAACATTTGGACTACATTTTTCATGCAGGAAGTACATTAAAACTACATATACAATACTGCATTTATCTTACCTTTTAAATCAGTTTTGTGTGTTGTGCTTGTGCTTTATCTGACGTTAAAGCTATTAATTTGTCATTTTATAGTCTGTAATATTTTTTATCTTGGCTTCTATTCTGGGCATTAATTGGCCAGAGGGTGCAGGAATTGGCTTTTAGCTTTTTTTCTGTCTGCTATAATTTAGATACTTTTTCACGGAACTGTTCACTACTCAGTGGTGTTTATCTGTACCCTGTTAGTAACAAATCTGAAAGCCAGTACTTAGGACTTTAACGCCTGGGGCCTATACAAGCCCAGCCAAAAAGGTACCCTGGCTTTTGCCACCCAAGAAAATAATTTTCCTGTGCCACTGTCGAACAGAGCCACAGAGGTGATCCCTGGGGTGAATTTCCTATTTCCCATCCAATCATCAAGATTTTTCTTGAAGAGTGCTAACGAGGAGCTTTGTTTGATATAGATAGGTAGTTTATTCCAGAGTATGGGAAGTCTCTGGGACAGGAATCTATCCCTCCAGCATGTTCTGTTTATTGTGGTGACAAGGTTTGGGTCCCTAGAGTGTGTAGCTCAGAGGGATTGGGATTTCTTTAAGTGGAGCATGTCCAGTAACTCTGGGTTTGACATAGCTTTGTATGTTAGGCAGAGATCACCTCTGAGTAGGCGATATGCGACGGAGTAAAGCTGGAGTTTTTTGAGACGGTCTGCGTAGGGCATCTGTTTGCGGCTAGTAATCCTCTTTGTGAGGTATTTCTGCGGCCTTTCCAGTTGTTGTAGATGTCTTGTGAGGTACATACCAAAAGGGGCGTTGTACTCTATAATGGGTCTAATGAGTGATGAGTAGAGGGGAACAATGACCTCTTTTTTTCTGGATGAGAAACCTTTTGTGATGAGGTGTGCCATGTAGAAGGATTTCCTGACTACTGTGATGATGTGATTATCAAAGGAGAGACTATTGTTCAACTGTGTCCCAAGGTCTCTTATCACACTTTCGGTGTTACGTATACTACCACCTATGTTGTAGTTCATGGGTACAGAGTTTTTACCAAAGGGGATGACAATGCACTTTTTAGCATTGAGCTTGAGGCCATGGCTTTGACAGCAGGCATCTGTCTCAGTGAGGCCCTTTTGTAAGATGTCCACATCATTAGGAGTTTCGATTATGGCTCCTAGTTTTCAGTCATCTGTGAACTTCATTAGCCAAAGACCTTCTGTGTTAGCCTGTACTTCAGAGAAGTAGATACCAAACAGGAAAGGACTCAGGACTGAACCCTGTGGTACTCCACTTGTCACTGGTCTGAAGTCAGATTTGGAGTCTGCTACTTTCACAGTGTGGGTTCTGTCAGTGAGCCAGTTGGCAACTTATCTTGTGACATAGGGATTTATACCTAGCTTCATGAGTTTATCTATAATTCTAGAGTGAGGGATGGTGTCAAAAGCCTTGGCAAGATCTAGAAAGGCTGTGTGAACCACCTTACCCTTGTCTACGGCTTTGGTGACTGCTTCAAAGAAGTCTATCAGGTTTAGGAGACATGATCTGCCTTTTACAAAACTGAACTGGGTGGAATCCAGAGTTTGGAGATTACCAATGTCTTTGTTTATAAGTTCCATGATGATACGTTCCATGGCCTTGCAGACCAGGCTTGTCAGGCTAATGGAGCGGTAGTTGCCGGGGTCCGTGGTGGCTCCCCCCTTGTGGAGTGGGATAACTGTTGCTGTACACCATTCTGCAGGCACAAAGCCTGAGGTGAGGCTATGATTGAACATGGTACTTAGGTGGGGTGTCAGTTCGTTCTGTAGTTCATGTAGAACGCAGCCTTGGATGTTGTCTGGTCCCATGGATGCTGTGTTCTTGGCTTTGTAGAGTGTGGTTTTTACCTGTGCAGCCATGATTACAGGAAATTTGCATTCATCCGGTATAGAGGCGGGCTTTTTATGGGGTGAGAGGGGGGTAAAGTTAGCACTGAACCTATCTGCCAGGATGTTGGCAATATCAGTTGGGTCTGTATATTTAGTGCCATTGTGCTGTAACTCAGAGCAGATCTGAGTGTTGCCATTGAGATTCTTGACATAGCTATAGAATGCTTTGTGGTTGTCTTTAGAATCAGTGGCGATTTTGTTTTCTTAACTAGCTTTGGAGGATTTTATCAGGGATCGCAGCTTCTTACTGAGGCTGACCAGGGAGCTCCTCCACTCGTGGGATTTTACTCTCTTTTGCAAGAGTTTCTTCCTTCTGTTGTACAGTTTGTTTATGGCAGGGGACCACCAGATTGGCTTCCTTTTTTTGGAGGATAGAGTCTTGGTTCTGTTTGGGATAGCACGATCCATGCACTCATGTAAGTGCTTATAAAGTGCAATTGTGTAGAATTCAGTAGTCATAACTGTATTGTCCATCTGCATGGGTGTCATGAAGTTCACCACTTCTCTGTTAAGAAGCATGAAGTTGGCTTTGGAGAAATTTTTTACCATGGTTTCTTTAATGGGGGGTGGAGGCAGGATGTGGATATCTAGGGTAATTAGCTTATGGTCGGATCGGACCAATGAGACGTTGACCTCAGGTGTGGAACACCGGTCACTCATATTGGTAATGACTAGATCTAGGATATTGTTGCCCCTGGTGGATGTGTGGATAAGTTGATCCAGGGCACTGGAGTTTATGAATTCCAGAAAGCGTTGAGCAAAGGAGTTGGTACATGAGTAGTTTTCCCAGTTAATGGTGGGGTAGTTTAAATCGCCCATTATTAGGATGTTTGGTTGAACCCTTATATTTTCCAGTACATCAAGAAAAGAGGAGTGGGAATCCTGGGGCATGGTGGGGGATCTGTAACAAGCTACAATTTGGATTGCAGTTTTGCCCAGAGTTAGTTTCACTTGGATAACCTCGGCTGCATTATGCTGAGCAACTAGCCTGGAGGTGTGGCTATCCTTAATGAATATGGGCACACCTCCGCCTTTGGTGTTCCAGTCAAGGTTACATGGCCGAAAAGTGTGGTATGAGTTATAGCCTGGTAGTGCAGGGGTGCTCTCTGGAGCCTTGAACTAGGTCTCAGTCACTGCACAGATATCAATGTTCTCCATTTTAAGGAGTGCCTCGAGTGAGTACATTTTGAGATTTAGACTTCTAGCATTGAGTAGCATCACCCTCAGTTTTTGCTAGCCTGTTCCTGCTACGGTGGTGAATTTGTAATTTGAACCTTGCCTAAAAAAGGCACTATAGGGGTGGCAAGAACCTTAGCCAGTATCCAGAATCCCAGGGGTGACAGGTGCAGGCCATCTCTGGCAAAGCATCTTGGTCTGTCGACCATGTCATCCCAGGCAGACAGATACTGGATCCCTTTAGAATGGCACCAGAAGCATAGCCAATTGTTGAAGTGAATCATTTTGTCCTTGTACTGCGACATCATTCGGGGTGATGGCAGAATGCTACTCAGGGCTAGGGTCATACCTGCCTAGGCTACAAGATCGGAGAGCTCTTCCATGTCTCTTTTCATGTAGTCTGGGGAGGTACGTCTCAGGTCGTTCACACCAACATGGACAATGACAGAGTCATACTTGTACTTGTTGTGGAGTGATCTGAGTGCGTGGGTTATGTGGCAAATCCTGGCACCCAACAGGCAGCTGACAGTAACCTTCTCCTTGTTTTGCCTGGTGAGTGGGACATCAGTGTGCCTGACTATAGAGTCGACTATCACTAGTGTGTTGGGTACGTTGTTTTGCCTTATTGGCTGTGGTTGAGTGGCACACTGAGTCTGCGGGCTATTGTGTCATTTGGGTTGTGTTGGGGGGTGGAGGTTGCTTGCATTTCTGCTTTGGAAGTCTCTGTTGCTTGAGCAGATTATTATTGAGAGCCTCCGCGAATGTTTTTGTGTTTCTATGTGTGGATTTTGGTGGTGTAGATTTAGTGAGACTATGTGATGAGTGTGGTATGGTGCAAGTGTTTACCTTCTCCTCTTGACTGTCAAGTTTAGTCTTGATTGTAGAGAGCTTTACCTCCAGTTTGGCTAGATAAGTGCATCTCTCACAGGTTGTAGTGTTGGGTGGTAGGAGGAGAGGGTTGTCTGCGTACATGAGGCAATTTCTACTTTGCCCCAAGATGCCCAGATTCATCAGAAAGACAGGAGAGAACACTGGGAGCTTGACCCTTGGACATGCCTGAATAAAAAAACTGTTTTCCTCTAGATAAGTGAGGAAAGTGAGTACAAGAACTGTTTTTCTCTAAGCAAGTGAGGAAAGTACGTACCAAAACTGTTTTCCTCTAGGTAATGAGAAAGGTTGAGTGCTGTAGTAATTAGTAGGTTATTTAGTGCTTACAAGTTCTGAACAAGTGCTGATCACGAATAAGCAAATTCAAGTGCTAAAAGTAAGGATCTCTATCTGGACTAAACTAGTTACAGGTAAGGGGGGAAACAAGTGCAAATGTGGGCTTTTAAATCAGAAAGTTGAGAGAGATGGAAAAACTTCCCAAACGGCCAATAACTACAATTTCTGGGCCAGAACCACTCCTTATGTGGTAGATACATTACCTAGTGCTTACTACTCCCACTAATAAGCTAGAAGGCTTCCCTCCAACACAGAAAGCTTGGGGGGGTGGCTCAGAAGCTCACATACAGTCCTGGATACAGCAAATCTGAATCTGGACTACACTAGTTACAGGAAAGGTTTTTTTTTTTTTTGTATATACAGAAAAGTAGCTAAAACAGCAGTCAAAACAATTAAAATGCAGTGCAAGCTAGCACATGAGTATGTAGCAATGTTAGACCAAACAGTTTAAAAAATGCAATTAAATTAAAAATGACTAAAAACAATGCAGAAGGAGCCTATTAGGTAGAATGAGGTAAAGAGATGGGACTGGGGGGAGTGTCCCAGATCAAATCTACAGTGGGGGTGGGCAACTGCAAAAATCTCCGAATTTAAACAACAACACAAGAATAGGGAGGGTGGGTATGGGAAAACCAACACCTTCAGCAGAGATCTGAAAAACTATACAGTGAAGCAAAAATAACAGTGCACAACTCTGAAGTCAGCCAGCAATGATATAAAATTAGTCAAACGACAATTACCAGTACACAACTCTGAAGTGCCAGAAAAATATACTCAGCTCTGTATATGTCCAGAAAGTTTGAAGAGCACTCTTTGAGGACACAGGAAGGCACCAGCAATGATATGCAGACCTTTTTACTAAGAGGGTCTAACTTTATGCAAGTAATCCTTGAGATGGTCAGATAACACACAGGATGTAAAAACAGTTATACCAACTTAAGACACAGAGAAATAGGGGGAGGGGGAAAACACCTTCAGCAGAGATCTGAAAAACTATACAGTGAAGCAAAAATAACAGTGCACAACTCTGAAGTCAGCCAGCAATGATATAAAATTAGTCAAACAACAATTACCAGTACACAACTCTGAAGTGCCGGAGAAATATACTCAGCTCTGTATATCTCCAGATAGTTTGAAGAGCACTCTTTCAGGACACAGGAAGGCTCCAGCAATGATATGCAGACTTTTTTACTGAGGGTCTAATTTTATGCAAGTAATCCTTGAGATGGTCAGATAACACACAGGATGTACAACCAGTTATACCAACTTAATACACATTGAAATAGGGGGGGACACCTTCAGCAGAGATGTGAAAAACTATACAGTGAAGCAAAAATAACAGTGCGCAACTCTGAAGTTAGCCAGCAATTATATAAAATTAGTCAAACAACAATTACCAGTACACAACTCTGACGTGCCAGAAAAATATACTCAGCTCTGTATATCTCCAGATAGTTTGAAGAGCACTCTTTCAGGACACAGGAAGGCTCCAGCAATGACATGTTACACAGAAAGACTCTGCATGGAGCTAAACTTACAGTAGCTGTTCATCATTAAACAGGACTGATACCACATCGTAGCACTATCTAACATCTAACCTCAACACCAGACACCACTCAGGTGACCCTGTAAAACTATGTCCATGAACCATAATAACCCAATCCTAACACAGCTCCTGACAACATGGATTTGTCACTATCCAATATCTCTGTGACCAGCTGGGTAGATATGGTCATCCTGAGACAAGGTACCTATTGTTTCATATACTCAGTCAACAGGCCTAGTTCCCATAATTGGATGTTCAATTCTGCAAAACTCTGTTTGTCGAGACAAAAAGACCAAACATTCAATTAAGTGAATGGTAACATCACTGAATGGTGTACACAGTGACAGAATTAGTTGACCAACATTACCACTGTGACACACACTGCATTATGTCAAATCCATATATACATACATATACATATATATATATATATATATATATATATATATATATATATATATATATATATATATATATATATATATGATATATATATATCAACTCCAAGCAAAAAGGGCAAATTTCCTGTTGTTGGCCAGTTAATTACATCCCTGTGTAACACATTTGCTGATGTGAATATTTGCATAAGTGACCATTCACTCTTTTCATCTCGACAAATAGAGTTTTGTGGAACTGAATGTTTGATTATGTGAACTAGACCCAGTTCATATACTCAGACAACCTTTTAATCCTTAAAGAAACTAACACTTTATGCAAGAGATGTACGTACATAACTTTCTTGGAAGCAAGAATCTTGATTACAAACAAGATTGTACAGAGCACACACATTACATCCTTCACACATACCACTCACCACACACCTATAGACCTTCTTATGCTGAAGCACTTAAAAGAACCTCTGCATACCTCAAACACCTCCTAAGCCATCAAATGGCAAAACTTATACTCATCAATCACTAAACCACACACCAAAAGCAACACCTAGCACCATGCATAAGCCTAACTCCAATGATCCTCCATGGACAAAGCCCATAGGTCAAGCAAACACTTTACGTGACTCTTGTCATATGGGATTCTATTGTATGACACACAGATGCCACCTCCCACCAGACCAAACAAGGAGAACATAACAGTTAGTTGCCTATCTGGAGCAATGATTCACAATATTATGCATTCACTCAAGTCACTACACCACAGGTACTAATCTGACTGTACCATAGTCCATATGGGTGTAAATGACCTGGACTATATTAAAAGGGACATTATGAATCTCTCTGAATATGTTCCAGAAAGAGGTATATGCCTTGCATTGAACAGCATTCTACCATCATCAAGGATGTTGCCACCATATGAACAGAAAAGGATTGATTCAATAACTGGCTTAGTTTCTGGTGTCACTCCGGGAGAATGCGGTATCATGGTTAACAGACTGCATTGCTTTGTCAAGGATGCTGCACTTGCCACACCCCTGGACTTCTGGATATTAGATAAAACTTTATCCACCCTCCTTAGAACCTTTTTTTAGGCAAAGTTAAAATAACACAATTACCAACATAGAAAAAAAAAACTCAAAGCAACCATAAGGTGTTACTGTTCAATGCTCAGAGACTAAACAAGAAACTTTGCATCCAACAAACTCTCCTCACTTTGGAAAATGTATATATTTGTGCTGTCACTGAGACTTGGTTTAAAGTCACAGAAGGCTGTATGGCAGTGAATGGCTACAGTGCCTTCCACTCATTTAGACCAACTGCAGCACAGACAGGGGGTAAAAGTGGAGGTGTCTTGATTTACATAAGCAAAAATACAAGTTGGTTAAACAGGATGATGCCCCAGAGGTCATCCACATCTAAGTCTCCATTGATAAGATTCCTTACCATGTTCTGGCAAGCTGCAGGTCACCCTCTATGACCCACTAACTAACTACTCTTACCTAGACCCACTAGAGGTACTCACCACTCAACCAAATGCTCTACATATTGGAGATTTTAACTGCCCCTGTATAGACTGGGAAACATACACTGCCTCTAACTCATGGGTGCAATGTTTCCTGGACTTTATCAACACAACCACCTTGGACCACATCCTATGTACTCCAACCAGAGGATCAGACATATTGGACATATGTCTCCCTCAAAATAAAAATCAAGCCAGAAAACTGAACTAAACCCATAACGTTAGGAGCTATTCTAAACCAAACTACATCCTATTAAGAGACAGTTTGTCAAAATTCATGGATCCCCAAAAACAATGAGAACACAGCTACCTACGCTGAATTAAAAAAACTCATGGACAAAGTCAGAATGATCAACTCTCATAAAGACAAGAGCTCTCTGATTCAACTAAAAAGAATCTAAGATGTATAATAAAGTTCAACAAAGCCAGATATGAGGTCTGGATAGCCTTCTATGTGAAGGACAGTCACAAGGCCTTATACAGCAATGTCAAGAACCTTAAAGGTAACATTTAGTAGTCTACAGAATTGGTCATAAATGGCTCAACCTTCACTGACCAGGGTGACATAAAGAATCTACTTGATGAGAAATGTATTTCTAACTTCACTTCCCACTCCCCACACTAGACCCCTGTGAAATCACTTCTAGCATATCCACCCAAATATCAACAGGTAGCAGGTCCTGGTGGCGCTCACTAAGGCCAAAAATACTGCTTCAGTGGGACTCAGATATATCCCCAGTTGTCTCCTAAAACAAGACCTAGCAAGACCACTTGAGGCAGTCTTCAACTACAGCCTTAAAACAGGTTAATTGCCAGGTGAATGGAGAGCACAACAGTCATCCCTCTTCATAAGGGTGGACCATCAACTGACCCCAGGAACAATAGAACAATCAGTCTGACAAGTCTGATAGGCAAAAGCCATGCAATGAGTCATCATAGAAATGATCAACAAGACCATTGGCAGCCTACAGACCGTAGACCCATCCTAGTTTAGATTTGTTAAGGGAAGGTCTTACCTACTTAACCTTGTCGACTTCTTCAATTGGATCGTTGAGGCTGTGGATGAGGGGAAAAAGCTGCATGTCACCTATCTTGACCTGGCCAAGGAGTTTGATATAATCCACCCAGGTGTTGTTGACAGTCTCTCAGAACTAGGTATAAGTCTCTAAATAACTTGCTGGATTTCTGACAAGCTCACAGATAAGACCCAAGAAGTCAAGAATGGTAAGACCACTCCACCAGGAGACCAGTAACCAGCAGAGAACCCCAGGGCTCCAGGTTGGGCCTACTCCTGCTTGGCATCTACTTTTTGGAGGTAAAGGCTAATATCAAAGGCCCCTGGTTCACCAAGCTTGCAAAAGGACTGTAAATTGGGAGCTATCATAGATTCCCCCATAATAGCGACATCCTACAAGGAATGGTGCCAAAGCCACGGATTAAAACTCAACATGAAGAAATCCATTATAGTGACCTTTGGAAAATTGTCCACCCAAGCTAATTACTCCATAGATAAAACTCCCCTAAAGGCTGTTCCAATAGTTACGGATCTGGGAACGTGTAGAGAGCAATCTAGCCTTCGACCAACGTATAGTGAAGATAGTAAGGAAATCATTTTATGTCACTGAATGCATAACCAAGAGTATGGCACCCTGGTCCAAGAAAGTTATAGTACCAAAACACAAAGTGCCCAAAGATACGCCAAGAAAAACCAAAACAAAACAAGCAGCCAGCCAATATCCCTCAGCCTCGAACACAAAATGAATGTCCACGTATCAGCCTCGAACACAGTTTATTGAACAAGACACATAGGTTAAGTGCTTACGTCAAATGACTTCATCAGAACACTCCACATATTAATCCACACTTTCGTTTTAATTTGCAAACGCTGGTTTTCTGAGAAAGTTATAGTACCACTTAACAAAGCCCTTGTCAGATCCATCATTGAGTATAATGCTACATTGGCATATAACTAACCAGACACTTGCAAAGGTTGGAATGCCCTCAAAGATTCCTCACCATGGGAATTCAGAGTATGTATATGCCATCCTCCTGACATTTGGGGTTATCTGGCATATCTTTGAGTATTACAGTCATTAATGGCAGATCTTTTCTGTATCTGACTTCATACGTCTCAGATCATGCATGCTACCATCACAACAGTTACTCTATCCACTTTCACAATGCATAGGAGCTCTATGCACAAATTCTCCTTAAGTTTATGCCTTCCACATTAGTTCTGTGTCTGTCTAGTATTCCTGGATTGGTAGTTTGAGAAGTTTGCCTATGTATAATTCAAAATATCTTACTTGGCCATATTGCCCTACAACAATTTTTAGTGTTGAATATTTGCATGACTTTGCTTGTTTATGCAAATCACATTGAAAGTAATGTTCAACATCTCCATGATTTCAGTTAATCAAATGTACAATTTCATACATCACTGTCTGCTTGTTGCTAGACTCTTCCTTACTAGTTTACAATGCACACTCATTTGTTTGAATTGTGTCTATACCTATATTCATGCAGTTGATTACCACCATTGCTGTAGGCATGAGGTGAGGCTCTGCATTTTGCCATGTGCCTTGGCATCTTTCATATGTAATTAGTGATACTGCTTGTTTCACGATGTGGGCACAATGTTGATGAATCCCCAGGATATCAATAACACTATTGTGAAAAAAGTGTGAGCTGAAGAATATTTGTAGTTTAACTTTACTGTTACTTTTACAGTTTTTGACATATGTATACATTATATATATACATTTGTTTACAGGCATTTTGAGAAGTTAATCTCAGTAGAAGACCATCCAATCAGGAAATCTGCAGGAGTCAGGAGGAGTAAGGTTCCTCTAAGACTATGTGTTAATAATATAAGAAGTAAGAAGTGCCTAACAGCTATCAATTAGACACACATTGTAAAGGAAGGTGAAAAACTTGGGGCATCACCTGTAGAAGCCCTTTGGAAAAACTCGCTTGGCCGTTGTCAAGAATTTGTCCTTTCATCCACTGTATTGCAATCTCACAGTTAGTATATTTAGTTAGGGGGAGTGTGGGGGCTCAGCCCCCCACATTGGTGGATCTGGGAGGTTTTGGTTGGTGAAGCAATTTTTTCCCCTTGGAAAAAAATTCTCTGAAGTGGCCATTCAGAGTTTTGGTAGCTCACTGTTTACGTGTCGATGAAAAGGCGTTCGATGAAAATGCCCTTCAACAACTTAATATAGACCCTATGCAGCTTCTTCTGTGGTGTCATATATATATCTGTGTGTATGTTGTTTCAGTGTGACAATTACTGTGCAGTGTGCAGTAATCGGTTCATAGGTGTGTACTAGGCTAATGGCCCTGGAGCCTTTACAAGCCTAATCCATAGAATTACACTGGCATCGTGCCACCCAATCTTAGTTCCCAGTGCTTCTGTCAAGCAGAACCACTCGAGTTATCCCCCAGGTGAATTATCTATTTCCCATCCACTCATCAAGATTTCACTTAAAGAGGGCCAGTGAGGTGCTCTGTTTGACATGTATGGGATGTCTATTCCATAGCATGTGCAGTCTCTGGGTTATGAACCTGTTCCTCCAGCATGTTCTGTTGATTGTGGTAATGAGACTGAGGTCTCTAGAGTGTGTGGTGCAGAGAAATTGGGATTTCTTTAGATGTAGCATTTCTAACAGAACTGGGTCATATATAGCTTTGTAAGTCAAGCAGAGATCGCCTCTAAGCAGGCGATATGAGACAGCGAATAGTTGGAGTTTTTTGAGTCTATCCATATAGGACAAGTGTTTAAGGCCTAGGAAATGCTTTGTGCGGTACTTTTGTGGCCTCTCCACTTGTTGCAGGTGTCTAGTGAGGTACATGCCAAATGGGACATTGTACTTGATGATTGGCCTAATGAGGGAAGAGTAGAGGGAGACAATAACCTTTTCCTTCCTGGATGCAAATCCCTTAGTAATGAGATGTGCCACATAGAAGGACTTTCTGACCACTGTGGCAATGTGCTGGTCAAAAGAAAGGTTGCTGTCAACCTGTGTTACCAGATCTCTTATAACGCCTTTATGTTCAGTGGACTATCATCGATGTTGTAATTCATGGGAACTGGGTTTTTCCCAAAGGGGATGATGACACATTTTTTGGCATTGAACTTAAGGCCATGGCTTTGATACCTGTCATTAGTCTCAGTGAGGCCTTTCTGTAGGATGTCAACATTTCTTGGGGAATTAATAATGGCTCCAAAATTGCAATTGTCTGTGAACTTTGTCAGCCAGAGTCCTTTTGTGTTGTCCTGGACTTCTGAGAACTATATACCAAACAGGAGAGGAACCAAGACCGATCCCTGTGAGACTCCACTCATGACTGGTCGGCAGTCTGATTTGGAGTCAGGTATTTTCACACTGAGGTTTCTATCTGTGAGCCAGTTTGCAACCCACCTAGTGAGATATGGGTTAGTGCCCAGCTTAGTGAGTTTTTCTATGATTCCTGAGTGGTGAATGGTATAAAAGGCCTTGGCCAGATCAAGGTAGACTGTATGAGCCACCCTGCCTTCATCCACAGCTCTGGTGGCTGACTCAAAGAAGTTGACCCGGTTTAGAAGGTATGATCTACCCTTCACAAAACCAAACTGTGTAGGATACAGAGTTTGGAGATTCCCTATATCCCTGTTTATTAGGTACATAATGCTTTCCATAGCATTGCATATCAGGCTCGTCAGGCTAATGGGTAATAGTTCCCAGGGTCTGTAATTGCTCCTCCTTTGTGGTGTAGGATGACTGTAGCATTGTGCCATTTGGTAGGGACAAAGCTTGAGGAGAGGCTGTGATTGAACAGGGCACACAGGTGAGGTCCCAGTTCACTCTGTAGTTCATGTAGAACACAGCCAGGAATATTGTCAGGTCCCATAGAAGCTGTATTCTTGGCCTTGGACAGTGCTGTTTTAACCTGTGCAGCAGTACTACTGGGTGCCTAGCAGTCTACTGGTATTGCGATTGGTCCCTTGGGGGAGGAGAGAGGGGTAAAGTTAGCACTGAATCTGTCAGCCAGTATATTGGCAATATCTCTTGGCTCGGTATAGGAGGTACCATTGTGCAGTAGCTCAGAGCAAATCTGGGTATTGACGTGGAGATTCTTTACATAACTCTAGAAGGCCTTGTGGTTGTCTTTACTATCTGCTGCAATTCTGTTTTCATAGCTAGCTTTAGAGGATTTGATGAGGGATCTCAACTTTTTGTTGAAGCTGATAAGGGAGTTTTTGCAGTCTTGGGACTTCACCTTATTCTGCATCAGTTTCCTCCTTCTATTGTAGAGTTTGTTTATGGCAGAGGACCACCAGATTGGCTTCCTTTTTTGGAGGAGAGTGTCTTGGTTCTATTGGGTATGGTGAGATCCATGCATTTCTGTATGTGTTCTGAAAGTGCATTGGTTTATGATTCGGCGGTCATCATGACGTGAAGTTAGCCACCTCTGTTTTTAGGAGCCCAAAGTTAGCTTTGAAGAAGTTTTTCATGGTGGTTACCTTTGGGGAGAGGCATGGGGGTGATGTGGATTTCCAAGGTGATTAGTTTGTGGTCAGTCACCCATGTTAGTAATGACCAGGTCAAGGATTTTGCTACCTCTAGTGGGGGTAAGAATGAGCTGGTCCAGGGCTTTGAAATTAATGTATTCCAGGAAACACTGGGCAAGTGTATTGGCACATGAGTAGTTTTCCCAGTTAATGGAGGGGTAGTTGAAGTCACCCACTATGAGGGTGTTAGGTTGGACCCTAATATTCTCCAGGGTGCTTAGGAACATGGAGTGTGAGTCTTGGGAGATGGTTGGGGACCTATAACAGGCTACAGTCTGAATCGCTGTCTTGCCCAATGTTAGCTGCACCTAAAGTATCTCTGATGTGTTATGTTGGGCTACAAGTCTGGAGGTGTGTGCGTCCCTTATGAATATGGAAACACCATCACCTTTGGAGCTTCAGTCCAAGTTCTGGGGCCGAAAGGTGTGGAATGAGTTATAGCCTGGTAGTGCAGGGGTTCTCTTTGCTTCCTTGAACCAGGTCTCTGTTACAGCCCAAATGTCGATGTTCTCCATTTTAAATCATTAACCCCAAGTACCTTCTCATGGCACCTCTGTGCCTAACACTGAGCACGCCATGTGAAGATAGAAATTCATTTATGTTAACCCTGAGTGCCTTCCAGCAGTGCAAGTAAGTTTACAGCCCTAATTTGAAAGTATTTTTGAAAAAAATAAGTTGAGAAAGTAACTGAATGTTGTCAGTTACCTTCTCAACTTAGGATTTACAGTGGCGTTACCTAATGGTCCTGTTGGACTTTTATAAGTAAATCGGGTGGGAATGCTCCCTGTGTATTCTTATCATTATAGCAAAGCATTTCCTAAATGAAGTGGTGGCAGCCAATCAGATTCATACATAACTCGTGTGTTAAGTGATTTTTAGGTTTTAGTAGCAGCGAAGAAATCCTTGACTTCCCTATAGTGTTTCATTTTAGTGGGTAAGATACTGTAAAGTGGCTTCCTAAAATTATACTGCTCATATTTACTCAGAATGGACATAAAAGTTTGCAAATCTCTTCATGGACAAGTTCAAGGTTCTCCCATCTGGGATCAGGACACAGGGGGAAGAGAACAGATCATCTTGTTGGCCTCAAACCTGAAATGGTTTGTACTACTAAGTTTCCCTTTCATGTAAAGTTTGAAAAGTCACACTTGTACAATGACCGAAGCATGTCCCTTGCTGCTCCTTGAAGGAGAGCCCCATCCTGCTTGTACAGAGAATTCCAGATGTGCCACAAAGGTTCGTAGAGATAGAACACTTCAGGGTTCTGGTTAAACATTTCACAAAAAAAAATGAGCTCGATCTCCATGTAAAATAAAAGTGCTCATCTCAGCTCGTAGTACACTTGAATGGAACTTTGTCTGCTGTATCTTTTGATAACAAGGCCTGTAATAACCTGCAGGCATTAACAAGCATTCTGGATTGTTGTTACAGCTGGCTCTGATGGTTGTTCCTTTTGTTTGTTTGCCATTTTTTTTTTTATATAGACTCTTTTATGGTGCGATTGTTTCAAGCATATAGATACCAGAGCAATGTGACTGTCAGGTACAGCCTCTGGGCTACCTAAGCTTTCTGCACTTAGGGATCCTCTTTCCATAGGTCATGAGCCTTATTGTAAGGTATTGCTGTGCAAAAGCAAGTGATGTTCACTGCGGCAAAGGATGAAATGTTTGTATTGGGTTATTTTACAAAAAATGCACTAAACCGTCAGGCAGAATGTGTTGATATATTTTTTAGTGTCCCTCTGAGTAACTAAACATTCAACGGGCATTCATGTGCATTTTTTTTATGTGACAGTTGTATATCACTAGTTTTGCTAGCTAGCATTGTTATGGAACTTGGGTTGCTTTAGGGGTTAGAGTCTTGTAAAGCATTGTTACGGAACTGAGCAGTGTGTGCAATCTTCTTTTGATTCAGCAACAACAGAAAAAGGTATTAAATGTGGAAAGCTGAGTATTTCACATTTAAAAAAAAAATAATACTCTGCATTCCAGTTCTTCCTTGATTGTGGCATCTGTTGTCATCAAGAAAAAATTGTCTGTTTTGAAAACGCCGCCGACTTTGGGCTTGTTAAACTAATTCTGGCCAATAGGTGTTGGTGCTGAGTTTGTCCAAATGTCGTTCAACAAGTTTGGCTTCACAGTGCTACTTAAAGGAGCAAGGAGCCCTTTTTGTTGACTCGCTGAGGTAGCCTAAGATTCAAAATGACATTTGTGTACCATAGCAGAAGCAGGAGTGGGGAGCTTTAGAATGTAGCCTGTATGCCAGTATGCAGGAGGTTATGTAAGTGAATTACATTTATTTCCGTTTGTGTAACTGTATGTAAATGGGGTTTTACAAGCCCATAGACTAGTTAGTCTGCAATAACTAGGTGTGGAGACTATGGCAGAGGAAGATGGTGGAGAACTTGGTTTGCCTGTTATACTGAGAGGCAACCCTGCAAGTTATCGTCAGCAATGCAACATCACAAGCTGATGGAAAAATGGCCCACAAATAGTTAATGTGGATGGTGTTATAAACTAATGCCTATGTCTCTGTGATGCAGTAGGGCTTTACATTTGTGCCCACTGTTGCCCTGCCATAAATTACAAAAAATTGTGGTGGATGTTCAATAGTTTCTTTTGCAAGATTAAATTAAGGTACTATTTTTCTTATTGCAGCGGTTCACTGGGGCAACAATATGGGAATGTTATTTTGAATGAATAGAGTGATTTCATTGACTCCATTGTGGTAATAATTACTTCATACAGCATTAATACAGCTAAATGAGGACAGTAGTCAGTCGTTTGATATAAATGATGATTCTTTTGCAGACATTGTCAAAGTTGCCTGTACGTTGTATGAAATGTTTTGGCTAAAGGGTACAGAAGTACTGTTTCCCCCTTATAGTGAACAATGCATGTTTTCATATTTATGGAAAACTTTTTTGGGCATGCAGATTGTCTGAAAGAAAATCTTATAAAGGAGGACTGGGTAGCTTAATACTAGAAAATGAACTAAGGGAATTAGGTATGTTTTGAAAGAAGCTGATAAGCAGGCAGTATCAAAAGATGTGCATGAATGTATGTGTTTGATGACATGAAGAAAGGTAGGGTACCTGTTTTATGCACATTTTTTACTGTATTCAGCCTGTTACGTTAGCTGTTGTAGATGCTTTTGCATTTAGTGACTAATCCTAGGCATGCATATATTTTGTTTAGTTGTTACATTTATTCTGCTCATATTTACTGACTTCTTATATGAACATTATGTAATATTGCCACCTCCACTCTCCGGCTTGTCATCAACACTGAAAGGGTCATTGGGGTGAATGCTTCATTTTGGTTCTTGTGCATACTTGGACATACTACTGAAGGTGTCACAGGGCAAATGTTTTGTTTTAGAGCTTGTGTATACTCTGATATACTATTGAAGGGGTCTTGTGGCAAATGTTTCATTTTAGAGCTTGTGTATACTCGGATATACTACTGAAGAGGTCATTGGGGGGAATGTTTCATTTTAGAGCTTGTGTATACTCGGATATACTACTGAAGAGGTCATTGGGGGGAATGTTTCATTTTAGAGCTTGTGTATACTCGGATATACTACTAAAGAGGTCATTGGGGGGAATGTTTCATTTTAGAGCTTGTGTATACTCGGATATACTACTGAAGAGGTCATTGGGGGGAATGTTTCATTTTAGAGCTTGTGTATACTCGGATATACTACTGAAGAGGTCATTGGGGGGAATGTTTCATTTTAGAGCTTGTGTATACTCAGATATACTACTGAAGAGGTCATTGGGGGGAATGTTTCATTTTGATTCTTGTGTATATTTGGTATTGACTCTGTCATCCACTACACCTGCACCAGACATAACTGTCATAATGAGCATACTCTCCTCTACTTGTTGTTACCAAAAGGCTCTGCTCCCCTTGTATACAGCACCTCCATGTAATCTCCATGTCTGTGCATATACAGTGAAAGTGTACACATCCCTGTTAAAATGCCAGGTTTTTGTGATATAAACTAAATATACTAAATGACGTAGACTGATTAATTGTAAAAGGTTTTTTTTTTTTTTTGACAGTCAAATGTTTCATATTTTTATTTATTACCATGGATATGTGCATGCATTTTTGTCAGCATGGGGTTTGCTGTTCTTCTCAGAAATGTTGTATTTCAGATCTGGATGTCTTTTTTAAATCCCTTTATTTGTTTTAGCTGGCACTTTTCAAATTCATAGAGTTAATTAGGATCACTTTCAGACCTTTGTGCTTTGTAAAAAGTGACATTCTCCTTTATCCCAACTTTAAAAGTAAATATAAGTAAGGGAGTGTTTAAACATGTACTGAAAGTTTCATTTTGGTGCATGTACATGCCAGGCATTATTACTGAAGGGTCATATGGGGACATATTTCATTCTGGTGCTTGTGCATACTTCAACATTTTATTGTAGGGGTCCCTTGGGTGAATGTTTCATTTTGGTGCATGTTCTTACCAGCAAGTGTTACTGAAGGGTTGTTTTTTTCCAGTGTGGTTAAAGTTGAGCCCATTTGGAAGGCATAGTCTTAATTATTTTATATATTTTACATAAATATGATCACCTAGTATCAGATGTTGCTAAGGAATGCCTTATGGTTATCCTTAGCTAGGGATGCTTATTTTGATTCATAGTTTGCTTTAGAGGACTTTACAGGATGTCTTATTTGCTTGCTCAAGCTGAGAAGGATGTGCTTCCAATTCTGAGACTATTCCTTCATGTTCTTAGGCAGCAATGTCTTCCTCTTATTGTATAACCTGTTTATGGCAGATGTCCAGCATACAGGCTGATTTTTTTAGAGGATGTTGCTTTGGTCCTATCAACCTATGCAGTGCAATTGCATAGGTATTTATACAGAGCATTGGTGTATATCCCATTATAGGTGCCCTTGCCGTCAGAGGGGACAGGTGTTTTGAAGCACTTCATGCTGTAGTTGGCCTTGGAGGCATTTTTAGTTTAATTTTTTTCTGGGGGTGGGGGGTGGGTTTGATGTAATTGGTACTTTGAATGAGACTGTTTTATGATCAGACTTCACCAGGGGGGACCACACTTGTGGTGGTAAACAGATCTCCCATGTTACTGAGTACCAGATCGAGAATGTTTGGACCCCTTGTAGAGATTCCAAGGCACTGGAGTTAATGAAGTCTAAGAATCTTTGTCCGAGCATGTTAGTACACATACGGTTTACCCACTCCTTGGATGGGTTGTTACAGTCACCCATAACCAAAGTGTTTGGTTGTAATTTGAGTGACTCAAGTAGATCCAAGTAGGCAGTGTGGATATCATGGTTCATTTGTGTTGACATTGATGCAGAAATCAAGATTTGGTGAATATTGAGTTGTAATTATAGCCGAAATAGTAGAGATTAAAAATTGGCTGTTGATTTGTAGTATAAATCACTTTTCCAAATCCAGACCATATTGACACATTTAGTAGTCTGCTATTTAGGGTTGAAATAATGTCCAGATTTATTTGTTACAATGTGAGGGCCAGTTCTCATGATAAAACAATAGCAGAGGTTCACAAATCATATATGATGTTTCTGGTGAGATAAATTGGGGCAGATTGGCAAGGAGGGGAAAGATACACTGAGCAAGAGTCTTCACTGTTACTATCCAATTCATTAGGCACTTACAGCATTTTGTAATGAAGATTGTTTACAACTTAGTTATTCATTTGTGAATGCGCATTGCCGAAGACGGTTTGTATGTTTTGGAATTAACTGTGGCAGCTATGTTTTTTATCCTGTAATTATTCTAATCTAATTATTTTATTCACACTATAAAAGCAGCTTGCCTTTCCTTTAGGCTGATGGAAATCTGTTTGATTTTTATGGGGGTTCCTGTTTACTGGGCTGTTTTTCATACCTTACAAAGTATGTAGAGCTGGGGGGGGGGGCTCAATATCTAAATGTTATACTATTTTACTGAATTAGTCAGGTATTCTCCTTACTGATGATAATGAGTCTGTTACCTAACTGCTGCTCAAGGTAATGACATGAATGCCTATGCGATAGGCAGCAATTATCACCTGTGTCTGAGCATGCGTAATTTTGCACGTCATTATCACACTGCAGTTACAATGTAGCACTGAGTCATTATCACACTGCAGTTACAATGTAGCACTGAGTCATTATCACACTGCAGTTACAATGTAGCACTGAGTCATTATCACACTGCAGTTACAATGTAGCACTGAGTCATTATCACACTGCAGTTACAATGTAGCACTGAGTCATTATCACACTGCAGTTACAATGTAGCACTGAGTCATTATCACACTGCAGTTACAATGTAGCACTGAGTCATTATCACACTGCAGTTACAATATACTACTGAGTCATTATCACACTGCAGTTACAATGTAGCACTGAGTCATTATCACACTGCAGTTACAATGTAGCACTGAGTCATTATCACACTGCAGTTACAATGTAGCACTGAGTCATTATCACACTGCAGTTACAATGTAGCACTGAGTCATTATCACACTGCAGTTACAATGTAGCACTGAGTCATTATCACACTGCAGTTACAATGTAGCACTGAGTCATTATCACGTTTCAGCCAAACTGTCAGCAGCTGGTACTGTTATTCACATAAGTAGAAGTCGTTATCACATTGCTGAATGCATAAGTCAGATTTGGCTTTTTCTCCATTTGGGGTCATTGAACCCCCCCCACACACACACACACTTGCATGCTTTCATTTGTACAGTTTCAAGAAATGTAACAAATCTATCAGTCAAAAATTGGACATCCTGCAAAAATCAGGACACTTGAGAGTTAGGACAGGGATACATTTTCAATTTATTATTTTTTGAGAAAGTTGCCAGAATAACAGGTTTTGTGGTACACTGTATAAGGGATATGAATATATGTTATTTAGTGCCTTGCATCCTCTGATTTGCCAGAAAATCACATTTTTTTCTGATAAACAGACCCTCTTCAGTCTTTTGTGCCAACTGCTCTTGTGTTGGTGGATTCATCACGGGGGGGGGGCATACCCAGCCATCATGGATGTTATGGAGGAGGGTTTACATTACCTCCCCCCTTTCACTCCTTATGGCCATTGCCAAAAGGAGACAAGGATGGGCTAACCAGGTAATGCATATGATATACCTATATATGTAGTCTTCTGTCAAACATCAGTATAATCTGTTTGCATTTTATTTCCTGTGCAGGTCTGTCCACCTTCTGATGCTGACATGGCTTCACGAGCAGGAGAACAAGTGAGAGTGTGGGTATGTGGCCATTCCTACATTCACTGGGCTGCCAGCCATGCTTCTGTAACTGAAAACCAGTACAACTTGAGCTTCCCCACATCTAGCGTGAAGGTGTAATGGATTGCAAGAAGAGGTATGCGTTGGAGCGGAGCACTGCAGTTGTTGGAAGAGAAGTGTTCCATCTACCCTAAGCCCAACATCCTTGTGCTGCACATTGGAGGGAATGATGTCATCAGTCAACCACTCGGAATGGTACAGTTTCAAATCAGAGCAATTTTTGAACACCTGCAGTCATGGTGGCCACGTTGTCATTTTGTGTGGTCTGACATAATTCCTCAACAGATATGGAAAACAGCAAACAGTCAACGGGCAGCACACAAGACCAGACGTTTACAGAATGGGTTCATGCATGGCTTGATGCACAGGGTCAGTGGATCTACAATCTGCCATGACAGCATCACCGCAGAAGATGTTCACCTGTTCAGAAGGGATGGCGTTCACCTAACTGAGGAGGGCATTGCGTTGTTCTTGACTGACTTCCACAATGGCATGAGAGCTATCCAGGATTGGTAACATATGCAGCTTGTGCACCCATGACCAAGTAGGACCAGTATGGTAAGTAAAACTCTGTCATGAATTGTGTTGTGTAAAATATATTTTTCTGAGTTTGACAAATAACTGTGGGAAGGAGCTGGTGAAGATGCTGAGAAATAACAACTGTTCAGGAGAGTGCTACCATGTACAATCTAATATGTTAGTAACCATCCTGCAATACTTCTTTTTTTATTCTGCTTTTATCAGGCATGTGTAGAGTTTAGATGACAGGAAGGGCTTAGTAATACACAACTTGATCGCTTAGGTCCATTGCTGAATGGACACATGTAAAGAGAAAAGGCATAGATAAGGAACACTGCTGACATTGAAGGAGGTCATGAGACTGTAGTGGTATCAGCTGTCTGAGTGGGTAACAAGCACAGGTATCAGACAGATCAGATGGCCTTGCATGCCACTAAAGTCCCATGCCTGTCCTGGGTTCTTTAGTGGAGTGGCGGTCCTTACCTTTCCTTTTATCTTTACATGTACCCATTCAGGAGTATGTTGGGTACACCAAGAATGTGTATATTTGCAATCATATGTGTCTGCATGGTAAAACAACTGCTTATGAATGCTGTACACATGTACATATATCAGTTTTGTTAGGACTCAGATTATGGAAATTCTGATTTTTTTCATAGTTTGTTAAATAACTTTGCAAGGGAGCATGTCAGTGTGCCAAATAATACCTCATTTCGAAGACAGTATGGATAGGTCCAACATGGTAAAGGAATTGTGCCTGTATGTTGTACACATGTGCAAATATCAAAGTTTGTTTCGGACTTAGGTTATGGAAATTATGATTATTTTTCATATTTTGGTAAATGACTTTGCAAGGGAGCATCTGAATGTGGTAAGTAATGCATCATTTTGAAGACAGTATTGATACTTCCAACATGGTAAAAGAACTGTGCCTGTATGTTGCACACATGTGCACATATCAAAGTTTGTTTCAGACTTAGGTTATGGAAATTATGATTTTTTTCGTATTTTGGTAAATAACTTTGCAAGGGAGCATCTGAATGTGCCAAGTAATACCTCATTTTGAAGACAGTATTGCTGGTTCCAACATGGTAAAAGAATTGTGCCTGTATGTTGTACACATGTGCACATATCAAAGTTTGTTTTGGACTTAGGTTATGGAAATTATATATTTTTTTCATATTTTGATAAAAAACTTTGCAAGGGAGCATCTGCATATGCCAAGTAAGACCTCATTTTGAAGACAGTATTGCTGGTTCCACCATGGTAAAATAATTGTGCCTGTATGTTGTACACATGTGTGGATATCAAAGTTTGTTTCAGACTTAGGTTATGGAAATTATGATTTTCTTTCATATTTTGGTAAATAACTTTTCAAGGAGCATGTCAGTGTGTCAAGTAATACCTCATTTTGAAGACAGTGTTATTCCCTACAACATGGTAAAAGAACTGTGTCTATGCACTGTACACATGTACAGATATCACAGTTTGTTTAGTCTTGTAGGATTATGAAAATTATACATTTTCAATACTTCTCATTATTATGCCCATATCTTTGCAAGGGAGCATGGTGATGACACAAATGATGCATCATTTTGAAGCTGACATTGAGCCACACAACTTGTACACTGATATGTAGTCTCTGTCTGTTACAAGTGATGAGATATTAGCTTTGTTTATTTATCAGTTATGAAAAATAATATATTAATCATATTTTTGTGAGTATCTCAAGAAAGAAGCATCACACAATAATGGTTAAGGTATCATTTTAAAGCTGACATTCATACTAACAGATTAAATTCCAATTGTATGGGTCTGCGTGGTACATTGACCAAGATATTTTGCTTTGCTTTTCCAAAAAGGTAAAAAATATGCACAATATCAACATTCCTTGCCAAATATTTAATAATGACTTTGATATGCACTATCAACATTTACACTGTTGGAAAGGTCAGTGTCTGCTGAACAACTTTCGCGTTTACATTTTTAGTCTAGCTCTTACAGTTAAAGAGTTATGAACATTTGTTTTATGTATGGTATTAGAAATGGATTTTCTGAAAATGAGCTCAGGCTGCACTCTTGTTCCTATGGTGGAATTAAGCAAGCAGCTTTTTCAGAGCTGCTCCAGAGTGAATGAGTTAAGGAGTGCTTTGAGTGAGTGCATTTTGAGATTTAGACTTCTAGCATTGGTCAGCATGACTATCAGATTGCATATGTTTGTAGCTGTTACGGTGGTAATTTGGTCTTTGGAATACCACCTAAAAAAGGCACTATAGGGGTGGCAAGAGCCTTGGGCAGTATCCAGAAGCCCAGGGGAGACAGATGCAGGCCATCTCTGGCAAAGCATCAAGGTCTGTAAATCATTTCATCCCACTCAGACAGATACTGGATCCCCTTAGAATGGCACCAGAACCTTAGCCATTTGTTGAAATCAATCATTTTCTGCATGTACTGTGGTATCATTCTGACTGATGGCAGGATGCTGCTCAGGGCTAGGGTCATACCCACCTGGGCTACATAATCCGAGATCTCCTCCATGTCTCTTTTCATGTAGTCCAGAGAGGTATGTCTCAGGTCATTCACACCCACATGTACAACGACAGAGACATATTTGTACCTGTTGTTGAGGGACCTGAGTGCATGCATTATGTGGCAGATCCTGGCACCTGACAGGCAGCTGACTGTTACTTTCTTCGACACCATCCCCCACTCTGGAATTACAGATAAACTCACTAAACTAGGTATAAATCCCTATGTCACAAGATGGGTTGCCAACTGGCTCACTGACAGAACCCACATTGAAAGTAGCAGACTCCAAATCCGACTTCAGACCAGTGACAAGTGGAGTACCACAGGGTTCAGTTCTGGGTCCTCTCCTGTTTGTAATCTACTTCTCTGAAGTACAGGCTAACACAGAAGGTCTTTGGATAACGAAGTTCGCAGATGACTGCAAACTAGGAGCCATAATCGAAACTCCTAATGATGTGGACATCCTACAAAAGGGCCTCACTGAGACAGATGCCTGGTGTCAAAGCCATGGCCTCAAGCTCAATGCCAAAAAGTGCATTGTCATCCCCTTTGGGAAAAACTCTGTACCCATGAACTACAACATGGGCGGTAGTATACTTAACACCGAAAGTGTGATAAGAGACCTTGGGACACAGGTAGACAGTAGTCTCTCCTTTGATAATCACATCGCCACAGTAGTCATGAAATCCTTCTACATGGCACACCTCATCACAAAAGGTTTCTCATCCAGAAAAAAAGAGGTCATTGTTCCCCTCTACTCATCACTCATTAGATCAATTATAGAGTACCTTTTGGTTTGTACCTCACAAGACATCTACAACAACTGGAAAGGCCACAGAAATACCTCACAAAGAGGATTACCAGCCTCAAACAGATGCCCTACACAGACCGTCTCAAAAAACTCCAGCTTTACTCCGTCGCATATTGCCTACTCACAGGTGATCTCTGCCTAACATACAAAGCTATGTCAAACCCAGAGCTGTTGGACATGCTCCACTTAAAGAAATCCCAATCTTTCCGAGCTACACGCTCTAGGGACCTAAACCTTGTCACCACAATAAATAGAACATGCCGGAGGGATAGATTCATGTCCCAGAAACTTCCCATACTCTGGAATAAACTGCCTATCTATATCAAACAAAGCTCCTCATTAGCTGTCTTCAAGAAAAATCTTGATGATTGGATAGGAAATAGGAAATTCACCCCGGGGATCACCTCTGTGGCTCTGCTCGACAGTGGCACAGGAAAATAATTTTCTTGGGTGGCAAACGCCAGGGTACCTTTTTGGCTGGGCTTGTATAGGCCCCAGGGCCAATAGCCTAGTACCTACCTATGAACCTTTGAACCTATTGAGTGGGACACCAGTATGTCTCACTATCAAGTCACCTATGACTAATGTGCTGGGCATGCTATTTTGCCTTAGGGGCTTTGGTTGAGTGGCACACTGTTTAGGAGATTTATGTGTCTCGTGATTAGTGTTGTGTTGTGGTGGTCGTGTGTGTTTCTGCCTTGGAGGTCTCTGCTGTTTAGGTAGATTTTTATTGAGAGCCTTCATGAACGTAGGTGTGTGGCTTGTGTTTTTATGTGATGGCAGTGGTGGTGTGTGCTCTAGAGGGCTATGTGTTCCATGTGGTGTGGTGCAAGGGTTGACCTTCTCCTCTTTACCAGCTATTCCAGTCCTGGCTGGAGAGTGTGTAGCTTCCAGTTTGGATATAGAAGTGCAAGTCTGAGTGTTGGCAGGTAATAGGAGATGGTTGTCAGTTTACATGAGGCAGTTGCTATATTGCCTCAGGATGCCCAAGTTCACATTGTTAACAGGAGAAAGCACAGGGAACTGACCTATAGATATGTCTGGAGGGTTGGACATTAATAATAAGTACTGGAACTGTTTCCTTGTAGAATGTTTAGTGCTGGTAGCAATTTTGTGTGCTACAATAATTGCTACAAGAAGTCTGTTATAGTAAAGTGATAGACTAATAAGCTAGTAAAAGTGCAGGAGAGGACAGAACTAGCAGGTCTAAGGGAAAAAATGAAGAGCAGATTTTGGCACCTCTCAGAAGCTTACAAACAGTTCTGGATACAGCAAATCTGTATCTGGACTAGACTAGTTACAGGAAAGTGGGAAACAAGTGCAAATGCGGGAAACAAGCGCAAATGCGGGCCTTTACACCAGAAAGTTGAAAGAGATGGAAAAACTGCCCAAACAGCCAATAAACTGCAAACTCTGGGCCAGAAACCACTCCTCTTGTGTTAGATAGGCTACATAGTACTTACCACTCTCACTGATAAACTAGAAGGCTTCCCTCAACACAGAAAAGCTTTGGGGGGCTCAGAAGCTTACAAACCATCCTGGATACAGCAAAACTGTATCTGGACTAGACTAGCTACAGGAAAGGCTGGAAACAAGCGCAAACACGGGCTTTTAGACCAGAAAATTGAAAGAGATGGAAAAACTGCCCAAATGGACAATAAACTACAATTTCTAGGGCAGAAACCAGTCCTCTTGTGGTAGATAGGCTTCCTAGTGCTTACCACTCCCACTGATATGCTAGAAGGCTTCCCTCAACACAGAAAGGCTTGGGGGGGGGCTCAGAAGCTTACATACCATCCTGGATACAACAAAACTGTATCTGGAGTAGACTAGCTACAGGAAAGGCAGAAAACAAACTTAGATTTTTTTTTCCTCACAGAAAAGCAGCTAAAACAGCACTAAAAACAATTCAAGTGCTGTGCAAGCTAGCACACTTGAGTGTGTAGCAATATTAAAGCAAGTGCAATTTAAATAAATGCAATTTATTCAAAATGTATTCTGAACTGCATTTAATTATTGTTTTATTCAACTCTGAACAGTTAAAAAGTGCAAAAATACTCAGTCAGAACACAAGGAGATTCTAGCAAAGTTTTTTTTTTAGTAAAGTGGAAAGGGAGAAAGGAGAAACAGACGATAATTCAAGGTTAAGGACCTAAGTGGTTTGGCTTTCTCAAATGTTCTCTTTGTATTAGGTAGAATGAGCTAATGACACTATACTGGGATAGAGCTGGGATAGAGCTGAATAGATGGGACAGGTAGGAGTGTCTAAAATCAAAATATAATCTCACTGTACTTGGATGAGTGAGCAATTGAGATGGACCCAGGAGGAGTATTCAGACACAAATATATAGGAGGGGTGGGCAATTCCAAAGCCACCAAGATTAAAACCACAACAAGAACAGGGAGGGAGGGTGGAGGGAAACTAACTGCAAAGAGACAGAGAGACCACAATATTCAGTGAAACAGAAACATAAAATGCAGTACTATATTTAACACAATATTCAATTAAACAAATAAACAAACAGAAAAATAAAATGCAGTAATATCTTTAACACTGCAAGTTTGTACTTAACTCAGCTTATAATACAGTTGATGTAAGTCTAAAGCAGCCAGCCAAACAGCTCGGATCTTCAGCAGAAATAAATTCACAGATTAGTGACAAACCCTTATAAGCACAGAGATACCCTCTAGGCTAAGAGTTCAACACCCAATATCAATGAAGTGAAAAAAATAACCCCACTCTCTGCAGAGACTGAGAGACCACAATATTCAGTGAAACAAATAAACAGAAATATGAAATGCAGTACAATCTTTAACACTGCAAGTTTGTACTTAACACAGCTAGTAATGCAGTTGATGTAGGTATATAGCAGCCAGCCAAACAGCTCAGATATTCAGTAGAAATGACCTAATAAACATATGCAATGCTAAGTATAATACTTTCATTTGACAAGGGGGTACATTTTGAATCCACTGCACAATGTACTCTGTTTACCATTGCACCCTTTCATTCTCACACTCCATTGAGAAAATCTCTTCAAATGTGTGCTTTCTGACAAGTAATGTACAAATCTTCGATGGTATCTGTGGCTGTTGAGCAGGACAGAAGAATGTTTGGGTGTTTCAAATACACCTGGGAGATGCATGTAATGTTATACCTTTTCAGTTTGCAGACTGCCACATGCCCCAAAATTCCCAGATAAATGTTGTATTACCCCTACACCAGGACTGGGCAGTGGCTCTCCTTCCTAATGCACTGAAATGAAACTGGTAATTGTGGGAGTTTTGGGTTCAATTCGCATAAGGATTTATACTTTAATGTCATGCAATCCATCTGCACATATCCTACATTTCCCATATAGGTGCTTTATGACTCCTTGCATTCTGATGTCTGCATTGGATCACCTTGTCAGTCAACTGTGGATATACTGGCATGTGGACTAGAGTGCTGGATTGCCACCTGTCCTGATGACATATATACCTGTTTTAAAGACATTCACAGTATAGCAGAAATTCTCTGATAACACTAGAATATTGTAAACTCTGGTGTAGGTTGTTATATTGCATTAGTTTAATATATTCCATCTCTTCTGAATATACTTCAAAATCATGAGATAAGCCACATTGTCACAACACGTTCTTCACACTGTTTTCTGTCGTTTGTTGCTTATACGCATCTTACTTCTGCTATTTGTATTTTTCTGTGGCCACTAAGTGCCTAAACATGAACTAGCTACTGGTCAGTGCTGTGGCTGTGATGCAAGGCTCCTCATTCTGCACATTGTCCTGGCTGCATGCATATTAGATAGGCTCTGCTGCTAGTCTTGCTGTGAATGCCAACAGGGCTGGGATGGCTGTATTGTAGCCATATACTTGCTGAATTCCAGGAAAAAGTGTTTAAACACCACTGTATTTCTTTATACGCAGCTGACTTTATTCTGTATGTGCAACACTGACCTTGATGCTGTGACAGAAGTGTTTGAATATATTCATGCATATACAGTGCATGGTAAATAATCAGTTAAATGTATTTTTAGCAGGTGTACAGAAGAGGATGACAAGTTTTTTAATTGCATATTACATTCTAGGTAATAAAGTAGATAGGGGTTAAGTCAGAGGAGGTAATTTCATGATCCTAAAACAGCTGTGAGGGTGAAAAAAGCCCAGGGCCCAAGATATATATAATTTGCCACCAATTACCACCAACTCCAGCAGATGGGACCTCAGTTTAACATCGCATCTAGAATGTAGCAATCCTATTACATTGGAAAATTAATCCAAGCTGGTATGAGAAATAAATACCATTTACAGTATGGCTTTTTCAAAGGAATGCCATGCTTACTGAACCTTCTGGACTTCTTAAAAAAGATCACTAAGGAAATGGATGAGGAAAAATGGTGCATGCTGCCTACCTAGGTCTGGCTAAAGCATTTGCTACAATATCCGAATTTGGTATTGGCAATAAATTTATATAACAAGGAATAAACCCCTTCATAATATGCTGGATAGCTAGTTGGCTCATGGATAGAACCCAAGAGGTTATGATAAGTGAGGTCACCTCCACAAAGAGGCCAATCAACAGTAGAGTCCCTCAGAGCTCTGTGCTAGGCCCACTCCTCTTTAGCATCCGCTTCCTGGATGTCAAAGCCAATCTCAAAGGCTCCTGGCTAACTAAGTGCACCGATGATTGCAAACTGAGAGCAGTCATTGAATCTCACCCAAGATGAGAACACCTTTCAGAAAGGTCTCACACAGACAAACTCTTGATGCCAAAGCTGTGGATTAAAACTCAATATGAAGAAATGCATTATAGTACCTTTTGGAAAATCAGCCACCCTGCGTAACTATGTCATCATTAAAACACCCCTAAAAGTTGATTCACTAGTCAGGGATTTTAGAACTCGTGTAGATAGTGACTTAGCTTTTAACCAACATGTGTCCAAGATAGTAAGAAAATCCTTTTGTGTTGCTCAGCTTATAAGCAAGGGTCATGCCATTTAGGTCCAGAGAAGTCATCATAATACTGTACTCAGCCCCCATCAGACCGATGATAGATTATAATGCCCTCTCCAATATATGATTGATGAGACACATGCAGCAACTGGAACATCCACAATGTTTCCTTATGAAGAGAATACAGGGAGTAAAACCAATATCATAGACTGATTTCCTCAGAGCCATGTCTCTTTACTCTGTATCACACATACTTCTGAGAGGTGATGTTTGCCTGGTGTACATGGTATCACTTGACACTGTTTTGATAAACTTTATACACATCTACAAAACAAACAGCATCAGAAATACTAGATGAAAATACCTACATTTTGCTTGCTACATAAATAGGACATGTTGGAAAGACTGTTACATTTCTCAGAGAATTCCCTTTCTCTGGAAGGGGCTCCCCATCCATGTAAAGCAGATTTCCTTCCTAACCCTATTTAAGCACACCTTGGACTGATGGATGGGTAATCAGAAAATCCCACCTTGTCCGGCTCCTGCCATGGCACTGTCTTGATTAAAGAATGACAGCAATTACCTTTTGTTCATATAATGGCATTATTTATGGAGATGATAGGATGCAACTTAAACTACTTTCATACCAGCCTTGAAGAGTTTATCCACCTGTCTGTTCATATAATCCAAGAATGTGTAACTCTTATCATTCATTCCCACATGCATAACATCCATGCTGTGTGTGTACTTATGGTAAGGAGACACGATGGACAGAGGCAGTCAATAAATCACCCCCTGCATAAATCAAATTTGTGGGTCAGGTTTAGGTTGCACTGCTAGGCTTAAAAGGGCTGTAATGATCCTTAGCCTAGTATACACTTATGGACATATGATATTTTAATTTGGTAATTTTAAGTTTATTAAAACAAATCATATAAAAATAGTTTAGAGTAGCTGGTTCATTTGGCAAGTAGTGACAAAGCCCTACAATTTGTAAAAGATGGCATGAGATCAACTGACAGACCAGGTATGGAGCAAACAGTCATGATAGATATAAATAAAGTAAATAATAAAATAAATAAAAAGGTGTGGCAGCTGTGGGCTTACCCATCTGGGGGCGGGGCTAGAGTTAGTCTAGTGGGAGGAGCATGGTCACTGCACCTGCACTGATGGTGTGTCTCATGAAGGAAAACTTGCATCGATGGAAGAAGAATGTGCCCCAAAATGGCAAGTTCTCGATGATGCCGCAGTTATAAGGAGAGGGATGTGCATGTGCAATAAAAAGGCAGGATCTTCCCACAGTATATGATGACACTATTCTCACCATCCAACTCTCACCTCCTAGGGAAACAAATAGAGTGATGGGAAAAAGAAATGCTATGACAGAGAATCCAATGTGAAGTAGGATGGACATTGTTCAGCTAGAGGTCCCCAACATATATTTCGTTAGAGGGTATATCACTTGTATAAACTCATGGTATCCTAATGTACTACTTGTGTATAAAATTATTATTATGGTATTGCCTGACTGTCATGCTGCTGGGAATGTATAAATCAATTACAAGTGACATATTTCTTATTGATTGAACTGTTTTTTGCATATCTGTCTTGAACAGCAACTTTTTCATTAGCACAATCTGAGCAATGACACTGCTATACTTTCTTTATTTTTTCAAGCTTCTTAGTTACCTAAGAAAAGTGCATTTTAAAACTTCAGATGGGGAAGAGTTGTACTTTAATGACAATGGTGACATATTTACTCAGAGGCACTATATTCACTGGCAGCTAACTGCTGAAGGAACCATGAAATGTGTAACTATAGGCTGGAATAAACCCTATCTTCCAAAAGACCAGCAAATCTTCATCAATGACAGTGCCATCATGTGGAGTGGGGACCATACTCAGGTCTGATTTTCATTTCGTAACTTATATGCATAGAAATCAATTTGATTTGCATACTCTGTTTTAAGGTATTTGGAAAAAACATGAAGAAATAAGGACTTAGGATGATAAGCAAGACCAATATTTACAAATATTAAATTGTAAAAAGGGTCATCAGACAACTTACTGACAGTTTAATGGAGGGGGTTAAGGCACAAAGTTCTTCTTTTGTATTGGCCTCACTTTCTGTACACCCTATTAATCTTCAGTATTTACATGACTTTACCATATTCTGTAAACACGCCTCTCCACTGGTTAGTCTACAAGTCATGAGGTTTTAATTCTGACTGAAGTGGCAAGTTCAGATTTTTTTCTGATAGGACATAACTTAGGACTTCTGTTGAATAAGCATAGCCTGGATACATTGTTTATAAAGCATTCAGAAAAAGAAAGCACACACGAGTTTTCATTGGAAATAACCTTCTGTGTTATGTTTACCTCCAGTGATAATTTATTTAATTTATAATATATTTGGTTAATTTCCTGATTTTAGGAGAGTTTTACATCATCTTTTTGATGATTTCCTTATATATAAAGATGGCACAAAAGACCTCACATCTCCGTACCATAAGTACACACACAGCATGGATGCTATGCATGTGATGGCACAAAAGCCCTCACATCTCCTTACCATAAGTACACACACAGCATGGATGCTATGCATGTGATGGCACAAAAGCCCTCACATCTCCTTACCATAAGTACACACACAGCATGGATGCTATGCATGTGATGGCACAAAAGCCCTCACATCTCCTTACCATAAGTACACACACAGCATGGATGCTATGCATGTGATGGCACAAAAGCCCTCACATCTCCTTACCATAAGTACACACGCAGCATGGATGCTATGCATGTGATGGCACAAAAGCCCTCACATCTCCTTACCATAAGTACACACACAGCATGGATGCTATGCATGTGATGGCACAAAAGCCCTCACATCTCCTTACCATAAGTACACACACAGCATGGATGCTATGCATGTGATGGCACAAAAGCCCTCACATCTCCTTACCATAAGTACACATGCAGCATGGATGCTATGCATGTGATGGCACAAAAGCCCTCACATCTCCTTACCATAAGTACACACACAGCATGGATGCTATGCATGTGATGGCACAAAAGCCCTCACATCTCCTTACCATAAGTACACACACAGCATGGATGCTAAGCATGTGATGGCACAAAAGCCCTCACATCTCCTTACCATAAGTACACACACAGCATGGATGCTATGCATGTGATGGCACAAAAGCCCTCACATCTCCTTACCATAAGTACACACACAGCATGGATGTTGTGCATGTGATGGCACAAAAGCCCTCACATCTCCTTATCATAAGTACACACACAGCATGGATGCTAAGCATGTGATGGCACAAAAGCCCTCACATCTCCTTACCATAAGTACACACACAGCATGGATGCTATGCATGTGATGGCACAAAAGCCCTCACATCTCCTTATCATAAGTACACACACAGCATGGATGTTGTGCATGTGATGGCACAAAAGTCCTCACATCTCCTTATCATAAGTACACACACAGCATGGATGCTATGCATGTGATGGCACAAAAGCCCTCACATCTCCTTACCATAAGTACACACACAGCATGGATGCTATGCATGTGATGGCACAAAAGCCCTCACATCTCCTTACCATAAGTACACACACAGCATGGATGTTGTGCATGTGATGGCACAAAAGCCCTCACATCTCCTTACCATAAGTACACACACAGCATGGATGCTATGCATGTGATGGCACAAAAGCCCTCACATGTCCTTACCATAAGTACACACACAGCATGGATGTTATGCATGTGATAGCACAAAAGCCCTCACATCTCCTTATCATAAGTACACACACAGTATGGATGCTATACATGTGATGGCACAAAAGCCCTCACATCTCCTTACCATAAGTACACACACAGCATGGATGCTATGCATGTGATGGCACAAAAGCCCTCACATCTCCTTACCATAAGTACACACACAGCATGGATGTTGTGCATGTGATGGCACAAAAGCCCTCACATCTCCTTACCATAAGTACACACACAGCATGGATGTTGTGCATGTGATGGCACAAAAGCCCTCACATCTCCTTACCATAAGTACACACACAGCATGGATGTTGTGCATGTGATGGCACAAAAGCCCTCACATCTCCTTACCATAAGTACACACACAGCATGGATGTTGTGCATCTGATGGCAAAAAAGCCCTCACATCTCCTTACCATAAGTACACACATAGCATGGATGTTGTGCATGTGATGGCACAAAAGCCCTCACATCTGCTTATCATAAATACACACACAGCATGGATGCTATGCATGTCATGGCACAAAAGCCCTCACATCTCCTTATCATAAGTATACACACACAGGATGGATGTTGTGCATGTGGGAATGAATGATAAGAGTTACAGATTCTTGGAATATATGAACAGAGAAGTGAAGAAACCCTTCAAGGCTGGCATAAAAGCAGTTTAGAGCAGCATCCTAGCATTTCCAGAAATAACGTCATTATATGAACAAAAGGCAATTGCTGTCATTCTATAATCAAGAAAGAGCAAAGTAAAGAGGACTCAGTGGTCATTTGTATTAATGTAGTTCATAAGACCTTTCTTCCACTGTCTTATTCAGAACTTCAGCAGACTAAATTGCTACAAGTTCATCTTCAAATAACTCTCATGTATTTGTACTCTCGCCTGTGACGCATAATGTTGTGGGATCTATTTCCACATCAGGGAGGTGGAGTGGTGAGCCTGCAGTGCAGCATAAGGGAGGTGCTGCACTCCTGAGCATGTTGTAGTTCGGATGAGA
>NC_056743.1:1966902101-1967012101 GCF_019279795.1 Protopterus annectens | reverse complement strand
GATTTATTTGTGTTGCATTGAATACTATCTAGCTGGAAGTTGTGGCTCTGTTTTTTCAGTTAATTTCCCACCCACCCTTCCTGCTTTTGTTTTGGTGTTAATCTTGGTGGCTTTGAAACTGCCCACCCCTCTTATAAATTTGCATTTGGATACTCCTTCTGGGCCCATCTCATTTGCTCACTAAAAAAAAAAATTGCACTTTATTCATCTGCTTTTACTGTATTTGTGTTTCTTCCTACTTTATTACTTTATTTTGCTTTTGCGTCATCTTAAAAGTACTCAATTGTATACATTACTGCTTGGTGTAACTATCATTCTAAGCCTTTTGGTTTAAGCACTCGGGCTTCAAACCAGTTGTTTTACATTAAGGCTTGTGGTCTGCACTCTTGTGGGAGGAGAGGCTGGACTCTGCCCTTCTGAGCTGGGAATTTCTGGTTAAAGGCTTATTGTGCCTGTATATTTGAACTGTTTCTTACTGAAATTGGTGTGCCTTGTTTGCTGTAGCATAGACTAGATCCAGGCCTGCTGAATCTAGCTTTGTTTGTATAACTTGAGCACTAATCCAGGCCTTCTTAAAAGTATTCAATTGTATTTATTACTGCTTGGTAGAAACCTGATTAAAGTGTAGCTATCATTCTAAGCCTTTTGGTTTAAGCATTTGGGCTTCAGACCAGTTGTTTTACCTTAAGAAGGTATGTGGTCTGCACTGTTGTGGCAAGACAGGTAGCTTACATCCTTCTAAGTTGGGAACTGCTGATTGAAGACTCCTTGTCTGTTATTCTAAAAGTGTATTAGTTCTGGTTTAAGTACTTGGGCTTCAGACTAGTCATTTTACATTAAGAAGGTTTGTGGTCTGCTCTCCTGTGAGAGGAGAGGCTGGACTCTGCCCTTCTGAGCTGGGAATTTCTGGTTAGTGGCTTATAGTGCTTGTATATTTGAACTGTTTCTTACTGAAATTGGTGTGCCTTGTTTGCTGTCGCATAAACTAGATTCAGGCCTGCTGAATCTAGCTTTGTTTGTATAACTTGAGCACGAATCCAGGACTTCTTTTTTTGGAGAAGGTTCCACTGCACCCCAGTGGCAGGAGTGTGCAGTTAAAACTTGTCTGACTGAAGACTACAGGAACAGGGCTCAGTTTTGAGATTTTTTTTACTGGTTAATTGGATAATTTATTTAAAAGCATTTTCTGATTGCTTGTAGTTATTTAAAGCTGTTTTAAGTGTATTTTTTACTGTTTGTAGTTGTTTAAAGCTGTTTTCATTGTATTTTTTACTGTTTTTGCTTTGTCTTTAAAAAAAAAAATGTTCTTGTTTGCCACCTTTCTAAGCTAGTATAGTCCAGATTTCAGGCTAGTGCTGAATTCAGGGCTGTGTTACAAGTTTCTGAGTTGCCCATACCTTACTTGGATAGAAGGAGGTTTCTCTGTTCACCTGTTCGAGAGGGAGCTTTGAGCAACCATCTGTCCCTGGAGGAGTGGTTCCAGCCCAGAAGTTAGTAGTTTATAGGCCATTTTGGGCTAATTTCTATCTCTTTCATTTCCCTGCTGTAAAAAACATGTTTGCAAGGTTTTGCACATCCGGGCAGTGCCGATTAGCTAGGGCTAAATTATTCCCGGCTCCACCAAGTCTCCTCTTTGGTTTTTCCCTTGAAAGTAGTCTAACTCTCAACCTAAGCACTTAAAAAGCATCCTACAGTCCAGCACTTGCTCAGACCTAATCGCAAGCACTAATATACCCCAACACTTGATTGCCCAGCAGGGCAAGGCTCATTATTAACCCCTCATCAACCAAACGACTAAGCAGATCACCCTACTATTCAGGCATGACCAAAGGGCAATTTCAGGTATACTCTCTAGTCCAGCTGGTGAACCTGGGTATCCTGAGGCAATGTTACAACTGCCTCATGTATACAGACAACCCTCTCCTCCTACCACAAAACATTAACATATGTGAGAGATACAATTCTATAGCTAAATTGGAGGCTAAGCTCTCTCCACCCAAGACTGGAACAGGCAGTCATGAGGAGAAGGTTAACACTTGCACCACACCTCCAGCCTCACATAGACATACTAAACCAGCACTGGCAAAAAATGCACATAAATACACAAAATCATACTCAGAGGCTCTAAACAAAAATCTGCAAAAGCATCAGAGACCTCCAAAGCAGACACCCAAAAAACCTGCACCTCCCGTCACAAACCAGACAACACATAAAACACAAAATCAGTGTACCACACAATCACACCCCTTAGGGCGAAATAACATAACTAACACACTAGTAATAGGTGACTCTATAGTCAGACACACTGACATCCCACTCACTAGGCTGGATAAGGAGAAGGTTACTGTTAGCTGCCTGTCGGGAGCCAGAATCTGCCACGTAACACAAGCACTCAGGTCACCCCAGAACAGGTACAAATATGACTGTCATTGTTCATGTTGGTGTGAATGACCTGAGATGTACCTCCCTGGACTATATGAAAAGAGAGATGGAAGAACTCTCTGATCATGTAGCCCAGGTAGGTATGACCCTGACCCTGAGTAGCATCCTGCCCTCACCAAGAATGACACCGCAGTATAAAGAAAAATGATCAATTTCAACAATTGGCTAAGCTTCTGGTGTCATTCAAAGGGTATCCAGTGTCTGTCAGCCTGGGATGACATGCTCGACAAGCCTCATTGCTTTGCAAGAGACGGCTTGCACCTGTCACCTCTAGGCTTTCGAATACTGGCCAAGTCTCTTGCTGCCCCCATAGTGCCTTTTTTAGGCAAGGCTCAAAAGTCAAACCCACCTAGGAAAACAGCACAAATAAAAAAATGACGGTTATGCTACTCAACGGCAGGAGTTTAAATCTCAAAATGCATGCACTCAAAGCACTCCTCAGTATGGAGAACATTGACATCTGTGCAGTAACTGAAACCTGGTTCAAGGCTCCACAGAGCACCCCAGCACTACTGGGCTACAACTCATACCACACATTTTGGCCACAGAACATGGACCAAAACACAACATGAGGAGGAGTATCCATATTCATCAAGGATACCTACACCTCCAGGTTAGTGGCTCAGCATGATACCTCTAAGATCATCCATGTGCAACTAACATCGGGCAAAACTGCAGTGCAAATTGTGGCTTGCTACAGATCACTATCCATGACCCAGGACCACCACTCCACCTTTCTGGAGACACTGGAAAACTCGAAGGTCCTACCTAATACCCTGATATTGGGCAATTTCAATTACCCTACCATTAACTGGGAAAACTACTCAAGTACAAACTCCCAAGTCCAGCGCTTCCTGGAATTTATCAACTCAAATGCCTTGGATCAGCTGGTAAACTCCCCTACCACCAACATGGGCGACAGGTGTTCTGCCCCGGAAGTCAACCCATCACTGGTTAGATCAGACCATAAACTAATCACTCTGGATGTCCATACCACACCACGACCCCCAACCAAAGAAACCACAGTGAAAAACTTTTCTAAAGCAAACTTCACCTTACTTAAGACAGAGGTGGTAAGTTTCACAGCCCCCACGCTAAAGGATAACAGTGTCCAAGATGCAGGAACTTTACAAATGCACTCTATGAGCACCTACAAGCATGCATGAATTGTGCCATCCCTAGCAAAACCAAGACTCACTCCCCTAAGAGAAGGAAACCAGTCTGGTGGATCCCTGCCATAAACAGGCTATACGATAGAAGGAGGAAACTAGTTCAGAAAAAAAGCAAATCCCAAGAAGGAAAGACATCCCTGATCAGTATCAGTAAGAAACTAAGGTCCCTCATAAAATCCTCCAAAGCTAACTTTGAAAGAAAAATAGCCAAGAATTCAAAAGATAACCACAAAGCCTTATTTAGCTATGTCAAGAATCTAAGAGGCAACTCGCAGATATGCTCTGAACTAGTGCAAAATAGCACCAAAATATACTGAGTAGAGGAGAAACCAGGCACCGGGCAGCTGAAGTAAAATGGCAAAGTTTATTGTATCGATCGAACACAAAACGCGAAACGCTAAACAACCACAACGCGTTTTTCGTCAATACAGCAGACTTCATCAGACAAAGACACAACCTTAAAAAACACACACACATATATATATATATATATATATATATATATATATATATATATATATATATATATATATATATATAGTGTGCCAAAATTCAAATAAGCCAATAGATAGGCATCTCATGAATATACAATACTTAATAGGCGTGCTTTCTTGAAATATAAAAATAAATGCATTCAAATTAGAATAAAATAATATAATGTAATGTCATCACTGGGGTTCAAAGATTTATAAATCAAAAACGATAATGAATAGGTAAAAGGTAAATTAATAAACATTAAAAGCAAAGAAACAGAAGGAGTAAATGATGCAACCTACTTTACTGTAAAAATTCTTGCAAATACTCCCATCTAGTGACCAAAATAAAAATAGCAGGAATCATAAAATTGTCTTTCCATACAAAACTGAAAAAACAATATTTTAATAAAATTATGTTATATAATGTTTAAAATATACTACCTAAAATTATTCTAAAAAGTTTCTAAAAACTGTATATAAAATAAGATAAAATGTGGAGACGGAAGATCCAATAAATAAAACCAATGTAATCAAATAAGTGAATATTAGTAACATCAAGTAAAATTGCTTGCTAATCTATTTAAATCAATAAAATCTATGAAATGTATAATATCAATAATATAATGTAAAATAAATACCCAATATATATAATATATGTTGTGCTAAAATGTGAAAAAATATATATATAAATAAAAAATATATGTATATATAGCTGTAAAATGTACATATGTATAACTATAAAAACTAATATCAACATAAAATTTTAATAGGTGGTGAACCATTATAATCTAGCAGCCCTCATCTTTAGAACTGGGGCAAGGGAAACATTGTCATTTAAGCCTGGGGACCTATTGGCTTCAAGGATAATTTCCTAATAATGTTCCCGATATTCTATCTTTGCTTCCCATAAACCACCTCTCTCATCTTTCTGGACTTCTTCTATAATGAAAAAAAGTATATTTAGCTAGGGGGCAGGTGTGTATGTTTGTATAACGCGTTAGTAATTTTCTTATTTTTTATATCGTTAACATGTTCATATATTCTTCTTCTAATCTTTCTTTCAGTTTTACCAATGTAGAAACTGGAACAAACTTTACATATAGCAATGTACACCACTCCTGCAGAATCACAAGTACTATGGGTCTTGGCTTTTTTCCCCTAGCTTCAATAAGAACACATGTAGTGTCAGCCATCCAAAGGCATTGCGCACACATTTTACATGAAAAAGTGCCGTTAGGCTTCACTGTCTTCTTTTTCACATTATATGTTGGTAACAACCAATCTTTTAAATTATGTCCCCTTCTAAAAATAATCTTAAGGGGTGTGCACTCTTGTAACCCAAGATCACTTATTCTAATACATTTGTCCCATTCCTTTACAAATGTTTTTTGGATAATACCACCATCTCCACTAAAATCTGTTATAAAAGCCCTGTTATAATTCTTATCAACATTTTTGGGAGTAGCTATATCCTCTGTGGTAGTTTTATTGTCACAATGATGTAAATTTAGAACTCCATTACCCAAAATGGGTTGGAATCTATTTCTCCTACCTCTAATCACTTCATCTTTTATTTTTGTAATAAATTCTAAGGGGTATCCCCGTTGTGTCTTTGTCTGATGACGTCTGCTGTATTGACGAAAAACGCGTTGTGGTTGTTTAGCATTTCACGTTTTGTGTTTGATCTATACAATAACCTTTGCCATTTTACTTCAGCTGTCTGGTGCTTGGTTTCTCCTCTACTCAGTGCTTTGTGGATTGTTTACTAGTTTTTGTTTAGCACTGTTCTTCCGAATTTTGTGGTTACTAGTTTTGTTATGGAAGGAGAGGAGAGCTTTTCCCCGGCAGATCAGGATGTTCAGATACCTAAGGGGAAAGAGATTCCTGCACTCATTGGTCAGCTGAGTCAGCTGGTCACTTTATTGACTCCATTATGCGACTCACTCATCCACAATAGCGTTACAGTATCATTACCAGGAAACCAATGTGCTTTTTTGCAGAATGGGCAGACGAGTGAAGATATACCTAGTGGAGCGTTTCAACGGCTACATTCTAGCCCTTTAGGAACTATGGACCGAGCGGACAATATACCAAACATGTTTCTTAGCAGTGGAGACAATGGTAATTTGGGTGAGAGAAACGATATACGGAGAAGAATAGTCACAACGCTTGACCAACAAGGTGACTTTTCAGAAAATATTTTAACGTTAAAAGACTGGCTTAAGCAAAGAGGGGATTTGGGGGACTATTTTGTCAAGGATGATGGACATGTTGCTACATATGCTGGCAACTTAAATCTAACTGAACAATTTGTTATTTAAATATAAAATTTTAAACATAGACAATATGTATTTGAGAGAATGTTTGCATCAGAAATTAGTACCGAAGGGCCTACGTGTATACAAGTTTCCAAACAATGTTGTAGTAGGTTCACCTTTTCATTCTTTACTTCTTAAAATGTTTGACAACTGGGGTTTTGATTTAGTAAGGGCAATTATTAAAAACAACGAAGATGAAATGGGTAATCTTATGAAGCAAATTGAGACTATTAATGAGCATATTACCAACAACCTTTTATTTACTGTTGATGATGAGAAAAAGAAATATTTTGACTTAAAGAAAGTTATTGATTCTAAATGTGACAAAATATTAGAAAGGAAGAAGAAAAAAATCAATAGAGACACATTTGATTATCAAAATCATGTACATTACCCTAAGCCTAGGGGTACTTTAAATTATGCTTCTAGGGGCGGTTTTGAACAAAATTGTTATAACAAGGATAATGAAATTTATTTGCACACTGAAGACCAGTTGGACCCTTTAGAATTCCCCCCCCTCCGGAGATCAGAAAGAATAAAGAACCAGAGGGAAGGGAATTTTCACCAGAACTGATTGAGGGGGAGGGGGAAAAGGTAATCTGTTCCCCTGATATGTATTTTGTTTTTGAAAATCTTGAACAGGTGGAGACGGTGGAAGAAGTGAGTCTTTTAGACAATGTACTTTGTACAAGCAATGAGTTTAGGAATTTCAATATTTTTAGTTATACAGAATTGAATATTGATCAGGTATATTTCAGTTTATTTTCTAAAGGGTTAAATTTTGTTCCTAAGAAAAAATGTGATATTAGCAAACTTGTGATTGATTTAAAAATGTTTCTTAGAAAAGTCAATTTTGAACTGATTTTCCGGGAGGGCCATCCATGTGGAGATAAATCTAATGAGCTAAGAAAGAAAAGTATTTGGAATCTACCTATTCATGCACAATTGAAAAATTTTGAGATATTAGTTGAAAATGAGTTAAGACAGGCAGTGAAGAATAATAAATTTCTATCTAATTTTTCATCTACTGAATATAATTTATTACATCAGTTAAGAGAAATGCTAATATAAGGGTGATGAAACCCGACAAAGGGGGTGGTATTGTTTTGATGAATCATATAATGTATGAAGCTAAAATGTTTTAGTTACTTTTGGATACGTCAAAATATGGTAATGTATCTAAAAATTAAATCCATATTGGATACAAAAGAATTTATTCTACTTTATATGATTTGTTTTTGGAAGGATTTATAGACAAGGATTTATTTGATTTTTTATGTAATGATAAACCAAAAATTCCTTTCATTTTTGGTATTCCAAAAGTTCACAAAAACTATAAAGACCACCTCTGCATCCTATAGTAGCAGCTGAAGGTTCAGCTATTTCCCCTTTAGCTAGATTTATTGATGTTAAATTGAAAAAATCTATGATGAAACATGTTTTGTTCTTAAAAGATTCTTGGGACCTTTTACAAAAGGTTAATAATGATTTGTTTAAACAAGATCTTATTTTTGTCACAGTAGATGTAGTGGATCTTTTTGGCTCTATTCCACATGATATAGGTCTGGAATGGTTTGAGGAAGCCATTAGATCCTCTGGCGATATATCAGATAATGAAATTTATACTTGTACTGTATTGATGGAAATGGTGCTTAAACATAAAGTACAGTTTTGTACCTACCATAAATGTAGATGTTCGAGGATCTCCATTGCTGCAGTCCTGACAAATGGGTACTCCGCTGCCCACCATCGGCCCGAATACCAAAGGGCTAGAACTGGCGTCAGTCACGGGCGCCTGAGACTGACGTAAGTACTTGTCAGTACAAATGCGCATGACCGACGCCATAACCACAGTCTTTCTTGCCTCAGACGTCAGAATGCAAAAAAGAAAACACCACCCAAAACCCCAATGTAAAAGAAAAAGGGGAAGGAGGGAGGGACTGCAGCAATGGAGATCCTCGAACATCTACATTTATGGTAGGTAGAAAACTGTACTATCTTCCTCGTCTCCCATTGCTGCAGTCCTGACAAATGGGTAGAATCCCAGAGCAACGGAAAAAGGGAGGCTGGCCACCTAAATAGCAGGAGGAGCTGCAGACATGCCCTGTAAGACTGCAGTGGCAAACCCAGCCCTAGACCTAGAATAAAGAGGCAAATGATAATGCTTTGTAAAGGTATGTACAGAACTCCAAGTAGCTGCCTCTAGAATGTCTTTCGTAGCTACCCCTCTCAAAAAAGCAGTAGAGGTGGCCGTAGCCCTAGTAGAATGAGGCCTGATCCCAAATGGAACCTCCTTACCATGATGAGAGTAACAAAAAGCAATACAATGGCCGATCCACTTGGAAATAGTTTGTTTGAGACAGCTTTCCCACTTGAAGCCACAGCAAACGAAACAAATAACTGTTGAGATCTCCGGAACTCATTGGTTCTGAACAAATAATACCGTAACTGCCTATGCACATCCAAAGAATGCAAAACTCTTTCCCCTTCATTTTGGGGTTAGCATAAAAAGTAGGCAAATGTATAGATTGGTTCAATGCCACATTAGAAACTACCTTAGGCAGAAAAGTAGGATTAGTACGCAGGAAACTCTGTCCTGGTGAAAAATCAGAAAAGGTTCCACTGCCATGAGAGCCTGTAATTCAGACACCCTTCTAGCAGAAGTAACAGCCAATAAAAAAGCAGTCTTCCAGGACAACAACTTTAATTCAGCCGTAGCTGCAGGTTCAAAAGGAGGCAGAGTCAGCTTTTCCAAAACAAAATTAAGATCCCAGGCAGGAGTAGGAGCCCGTCGTGGGGGTCTTATATTCTTTGCCCCTCTAAGAAACTGTTTAAGCAAAGGATGTGAAAATAAAGGAGGATCACCATCATAGTGAGCAGGAATAGCTGCAGCATGCACTTTTATAGAAGAGAAGGACAAACCCTTGTCCAGTAACATAGTCAAATATTACAAAGTACAACTCAAATTAGGCAACGTGACATCAAGGCCTTTAGCCGAACTCCAAAGAAAAAATCTCTTCCATTTATCAGCATAAACTTTCCGAGTACTAGGACGCCTGGCTTCCAAAAGGACATCCAAAACTTGTTGAGGGAGCTGAAGGCCCTCATCCTCTAAAACTGAATGCGCCAGGCTGAAAGATGTAGGGATTGCACCCTGACATTGAGAAAATGATTGTTTTCTTGCGACAATAAGTGAGGAATCCGCGGTAATGGCCAAGGTGTCCCGTGAATTAGGCTCCTCAGCAGAGGGTACCAATGTTGACGAGGCCAATCCGGCGCTATAAGGATCATGCAAGGTTTGTCCCTCCTGACTTTCAACAGGACCTGTGGAAGAAGAGGCAGAGAAGGAAAGGCATACACGTGAAGGTTGCTCCAACTGAAGGATAGTGCATCTATTTTCCAGGCTTTCGGATGAAACAGCCTTGTGCAAAACAGAGGCAGTTGGGAATTCAGAGGAGAAGCGAACAGATCTATGTCTGGAGTTCCCAAGCCATGGTCAACTGACGAAATACCTGAGGATCCAACTTCCATTCGTGAGGATCCACCATCTGTCTGCTCAGAACATCTGCTAACGAATTTTGTGCTCCTGGCAGAAACTGTGCTCGAAGAGTGATGTGCAGATCAAAGCAGTTTCCCATAACAGCATTGTTTGGCTGCAAAGAGGGTAAGATTGAGTTAATGAGTTCCCGGCTGCTTGTTGATGTACCACATGACAGTTGTGTTGTCTGTTCGAATCAACACCAGTCCCGGTCAAAGTAGATCCTTGAATGCTTTTAAGGCAAATTGAACTGCCAGCATCTCCTTCATGTTGATATGCAAGTGAAGCAACTCCGGGGGCCAAAGGTCTTGAATCCCTTTTCCTTTGAAATGAGCTCCCCAGGCTGACTCCGAGGCATCTGTCATTAATATCTGACTTGCCTCCGGTTGGGTCACAGAGAGTCCCTTGTTTAGGTGACATTCCTGAGCCCACCACACAAATTCTTTCTGCATGCAAGGGAGAATCCGAATGACAGTATCCAAATCGTGGCTGTGTTGAGTCCAAACGCTTTTGAGATACCACTGTAGCTTCCTCATATGCAGTTTGGCATTGGGAAGTACTAGAATGCAAGATGCCATGAACCCCAAGGCTTGAAGGACTGTCCTTGCAGTCAGCCTGGACATTACGGATAGCTGTTGGAAGTATAGGTGAAGATTTCTTTGTTTGTCCGGGGTAAGAGATGCCATCTGAGTAGCTGTATTCAGTCTCACACCCAGAAAACACATCTCCTGTGAGGGTACTAGACTGGACTTTATTTAGTTCACAGAATACCCTAGGCATCTGAAAACTGTCATCACAAACTGCAGATGTCGAAGAAGTTCGTGCTTGCCCTGAGCCAGTATCAAACAATCGTCCAGATAAGGATAAATTTGAATTCCCCTTAGCCGGAGAAAAGCTATTACTGGAGCCAGGACTTTTGTGAATACCCTGGGCGCAGTAGATAAGCCAAAGGGCAATGCAGAGAACTGATAATGCAAATTCCCAGTCCGAAACCTCAGGAATTTCCTGCAACTGGGCCTGATAGGAATGTGAAGATAGGCCTCCTTGAGATCCAAAGTCACCATCCAGTGATCTCTGCCTAGCATAGGCAACAGCCGCTGCAGTGTCAACATCTTGAATTTGAATTTCCAGAAAGGTGTTTAGAATGGATAAATCCAGAATGGGCCTCCAAGTATTTCCCTTCTTTGGCACTAAGAAAAGACGGAATAAAACCCGTGCCTCTGTCCACAGAAGGAACTGCCTGTATTGCTTCCAACGAGCAGAGAAAAATCTGTGCCTGCGCTTCCAGTCTTTGCTGATGAGGCACATCCGCATACCTTTGATACGAGGGAATGTGTGAAAATAAAACTTGTAGCCTCAAGTTATAATGTCCAATACCCATTTGTCTTGGGTAACCAAAAGCCAATTCCCTTTGAAAAGTCCCAGTTTTCCCCCTAGAGGAGCTGCCAGCAAAGCAGAGTCCGGCAGCTAAAGACACAGGTCATTGGGACTGCTTCCGAAAGGACTGACCCCTGCCCACCCCAGCAGAAGGGGTAAAAGAATTCAAAGGCCTAGAAGTAACAGGGCCCTGAGAAGAAGCCCTAGCTCTACCACGCCTCGACCTGCCCCTAGAATGAAAATCTGAAGAGGGAAAAGACCATCCCCTAGCAGGCCAATTCCTACTGAACTTAGGGGGCTGAACCTGTAAGAAGTCCTTTACCGTCTGCATAGACTTAGCTTTTTCCTCCATTGTTTTCAAAACTGATTCCACTGGAGGGCCAAAAAGAACATCAGATTGCAAAGGAGCATCCATAATGCGAGCCTTAACATGCTCTGACAAGGACTGATCTCTAAGCCGGGCATGTCTGCGAACAACAGAACTAGTAGCAGCCACCCTGGAAGAAGCTTGTAAAGCATCAAAACCACACTGCAAAGAATGCTTACCAACCTGGTCTGAAGCATGCACTAAATCCTGAAGCTCCTTACAGTCAACACCTTCAGACAAAGCATCCACTTTACATTTCAATTGACTTAGCAAATAATTCTGATACCTGAGCATATGAAATTGACAATTCAAAGCTCTCATAGCCAAAGTAGAAGAGGTATACAGTTTTACCCCACCTATCCAGGGCCCTAGCATCCTTGTCCAGAGGAACCGGATTCTTAACCACAGAAGCCTTAACACCTTTGGGGCCTTGAGAAATAGTTTCTGGATCAGCCCTAGGACTCTTATATAAGTACTTGTGAGCTTCCGGAACCCTGTAGTATCTATCTGGTTTAACTGGGGCAGGGGGCAGAGAATCTGGGTTAAGGGCAGCCTCAGATAATACATGCTGAACAACTTCCAGTTCTGGGGGAATAGCCAAAGGCCTGTGCTGAGGTAAAAACAAGAATTCTCTCAGCCTTTTACGAGAATCAGAAAAATCCTGGCCATCCCACTGAAAATGTTCCCTCATGGAATGCAAAGTTTCAGAGAAAGAAAAATCTTCTGGAGGGGACGCAGAGGGAGTAGCGTCTTCAGCCTCCGAATCAGAATAGGGAGGGAAATCCCGAAGCTCTTCCACAGAGAAATCTGACTCATTGGAAGACTGAACCAGACCCTCCAACTTTGTGTCTATCCTGGGCCGCTTCACAGGGGGGGGCATGGAACCCCTAATTAAAGTAATCAAATCTTCAGCCATCTTTAACATGTGCTTCCTAGGAGCTGGACCCTGGGGATTAGCACCAGCAGGGATAGACTTAGATTTAGAATGGCCCTTGCCCTGAGAAGGAGGAGGTCTAACTACCCTATGAGGGGAGGAAGCCACCGACAACAAAGAAGCACCCTCAGCCTGGCCTAACACAGGAGAAGCCACTTCCTGCAGTAACAAAGGCTCTCCTAGACACACTGGTAAACTGTCAGAAGGAGCCACTGAAGCAGTCAGTGGTTCCACAGAACCGACGTCCGGAGTGGACGCCTCATCCTGTTTGGACCGCAAAGACTTATCTTTGCGCTTCTTAGAAGAACCAGTCGTCGGAGAATCTGACGGCATGTTATAATTACAACGCTTACCAAACACCAGCCTAGCACAGTCCAACCGACGTTTAATAGTACGCTTGTTAAAAGTAGCACAAAAGCGACACCCAACAACGTCGTGCTCAGGCCCTAAACAAGGAATGCAGAGTGAATGGTAATCCCTATGAGGAATCTGTTTCCCACAAGAAATACAGTTATTAACTTTTTCTGACATCCGGCAATACTGAGGCAAGAAAAAGACAAAAAATGTTCCCAACAGGGTACTTAGCCAACTTGGTATCCGGTCTGAAACTCGAAAACCGACAGTTCCAGAACGGCACTTGCAAAAACTGCTTCTGCTGAGGACCATGCGGCAAGAAAGAATGTGGTTATGGCGTTGGTCATGCGCATTTGTACTGACAAGTACTTACGTCAGTCTCAGGCGCCTGTGACCGACGCCAGTTCTAGCCCTTTGGTATTCGGGCCGATGGTGGGCAGCGGAGTACCCATTTGTCAGGACTGCAGCAATGGGAGACGATGAACATCTATATATTTTTTCAAGGAGAATATTTTCAACAAAGGAGTGGTGTAGCAATGGGAGCAAGATGTGCTCCCATCTACGCCAATATGGTGCTTAACACCTGGGAAACTAATGTTATTTTTAATAGTATATATAAGGATTGTTGGTGTTTATACAAACGTTATTTAGATGATATAGTTATTTTATGGATAGACACCAAAGATAAGTTAGATGAGTTTATACAGTACATAAGTGACACTACCGATTTTTTAAAATGTACCTATGAAATTGGCCTTCGAGAAATTAATTATTTAGATGTGACTTTAATTAAAGATGAGAACCATTTTAAATCAAGAATATTTAGGAAGAAAACATTTTCCAATTGTTATTTACATTTTACTAGTGGACATCCTATCCACCAAAAAAGAAGCATTGTGAAAGGTCAATTTGTTAGAGTCTCAAGAATGACCTCTGATGATTTAGATTTTAACGAAGAGAGTGAATTTGTGGTTCAAATGTTTCTGGAAAGGGGATACCCCTTAGAATTTATTACGAAAATAAAAGATGAAGTGATTAGAGGTAGGGGAAATAGATTCCAAACAATTTTTAATGGAGTTCTAAATTTACATCATTGTGACAATAAAACTACCACAGAGGATATAGTTACTCCCAAAAATGTTGATAAGAATTATAACAGGGCTTTTATAACAGATTTTAGTGGAGATGGTGGTATTATCCAAAAAACTTTTGTAAAGGAATGGGACAAATGTATTAGAATAAGTGATCTTGGGTTACAAGAGTGCACACCCCTTAAGATTATTTTTAGAAGGGGACGTAATTTAAAAGATTGGTTGTTACCAACATATATTGTGAAAAAGAAGACAGTGAAGCCTAACGGCACTTTTTCATGTAAAATGTGTGCACAATGCCTTTGGATGGCTGACACTACATGTTTTCTTATTGAAGCTAGGGGAAAGGAAATAAAAGCCAAGACCCATAGTACTTGTGATTCTGCAGGAGTGGTGTACATTGCTATATGTAAAGTTTGTTCCAGTTTCTACATTGGTAAAACTGAAAGAAAGATTAGAAGAAGAATATATGAACAGGTTCATAGGTTCATACTAGGCTATCTGCCCAAGGGCATTTATAAGCCTAGCCCATAGGTTCATAGGTTCATACTAGGCTATCTGCCCAAGGGCATTTATAAGCCTAGCCCATAGTTATGTGGCTTTCGCCACCCCTTTAGTTTGAATAAAAACTATGCCTATCATTTTTCTGTGCCTCTGTCAAGCAGTGACACTGAAGTAATCCCTGGGGTATATCTGCAATCTCCCATCCATTGGTCAAGATTCCTCTTGAACAAGGCCAGCGAGGTGCTCTGCCTCACATGTACTGGGATTTTGTTCCACAGCATAGAGAGTCTCTGGGTGATGAATCTGTCCCTCCAGCACATTCTATTAATAACCGTGTCAAGGTTTAAGTCTCCGCCTTGTGGTTCTGAGGGATCTAGATTTTTGAGGTGAAGCATATTCATCAAATCTGGGTTTGACATGGCCTTATATGTCAGGCACAGGTCACCTCTGAGCAAGCGGTATGAGACTGAATAGAGCTGGAATTCTTTCAGTCGGGCAGCATAAGACATATTTTTGAGACCCTTTATCCTTTTGGTGAGGAACTTTTGGGGCCTTTCAAGCTGCAGCAGGTGTCTGGTCAGATACATTCCGAACAGGGCATTGTACTCAATCATAGGTCTAATGAGTGATGAGTACAGGGGGACGATGACCTCCCTTGATCTAGATGTGAATCCCTTCATGATCAGGTGGGCGATATAGAAGGTTTTCCTAACTACTTTAGCAACATGAGTGTCAAACGAAGGCTACTGTCAACTTGGGTCCCCAGATCCCTGATGACTTTTCTGTGCTCAGTGGATTGCCACCTATATGGTAGCTAGGGGTAACCTTGTTTTTCCCGAAGGGTATGACTATGCATTTTTTGGCGTTTAACTTCAGGCCATGGCTCTGGCACCAGTTATCCATTTCTGTGAGGCCCTTCTGGAGGATATCTGTGTCAGATGTGTTTTCGACTATGGCCCAGTTTGCAGTCATCTGCAAACTTTGTCAGCCAAAACCCTCCTGTGTTTGCTTGTACTTCAGAAAAGTAGATGCCGAACAAGAGTGGACCCAGGACTGAGCCCTGTGGGACACCACTTGTGACAGGCTTTGAGTCTGACATGGCTCCAGCAACTCTGGCCCTGTGGGTTCTGTCACTTAGCCAGTTTGCAACCCATCTTGTGATGTATGGGTTTACATTCAAGCTGATGAGTTTTTCGATGATACCTGAGTGGGGTATTGTGTCAAGGCCTTTGCCAGGTCGAGGTAGGCTGTATGGACTTCCTTTCCTCATCAATGGCCTTGGTGACTGTCTCAAAAAGTCAACCAAGTTTAAGAGGCAGGATCTGCCTTTGACAAAGCCAAACTGGGTTGGATCGAAAGTCTGCAAGTTCCCTATGTCTTTATTTATGAGTTCCATTATGATCCTCTCCATGGCTTTGCAGATAAGGCTTGTCAAGCTAATGGGGCAGTAATTTCCAGGGTCTGTGGAGGCACCGCCCTTATGAAGTGGGACCACAGTCGCCGTGCGCCACTCCTTGGGTACGTATCCTGAGGTGAGGCTAAGATTAAACAGCTGTCCTAACTGTGGGTTTAATTCCTCGTTGAGTTCATGAAGCACACAGCCGGGGACACCATCCGTCCCATGGATGCTGTGTTTTTGCCTTAGTGAGGGCAGTTCTCACCTGGGCGTTGGAGATGTTTGGGGGCTACAATCCTCTGGAATAGATATCTCTCCTTTGGGGAGGGGAGAAGTTTGCACTGAACCTGTCAGCCAGTATGTTAGCAATGTGTGTAGGTTCAGTAATTTTCACATCATTTTGAACTAATTCTGAGCATATCTGGGAGTTTCCTCCTAGGTTTCTAACATAGCTAAAGAAGGCCTTATGATTGTCTTTAGAGTCCTTGGCGATTTTTCTCTCAAAATTTGCCTTGGATGATTTTATGAGAGCTCTTAGTTTTTACTTATAATGATCAAAGGTGTCTTACCTTTCAAGGATTTTGCTCTATCTTGTAGTAGCTTCCTCCTTTTGTTGTAGAGCTTGTTTATGGCTGGGGTCCACCAGACTGGACGCTTGCCTTTGGTACAGAGAGTCTTAGTTTTGTTTGGGATTGCCTGATCCATGCAGTCCTGTAGGTGCTGGTAGAAGGCATTTGTAAGTGATTCAGCGGTTTGAGTAATGTTTACCACTGGCTCAGGGGCCTTAAAGGAGACCACACTAGTTTTTAGAAGTGTGAAATCGGCTTTTGAGAAGTTTTTCACTGTGGTCTTTTTGTTTCAGGTGGGGCGGGATGAGGACCTCCAGCGAGATTAGTTTATGATCTGATCTCATCAGTGAGGGTATACTTCGGTGTTGAACATTTTGATCCCATGTTCGTGATGATGAGATCAAGTATGTTTTCTCCTCTTGTGGGGATGGTGACTAGTTGTTCCATGGCATTTGAGTTTATGAACTCCAGGAATCTTTGGGTTAGAGTGTTCGGGCTTGAGTAGTGTTCCCAGTCTATATTAGGGTAGTTGAAGTCACCTAGTATGATGGTGTTTGGAGATACATTTATCCCTCCAATGTTTTCAGGAAGGCCATGTGAGGTTCCTGAGTTTGAGAGGGTGGCCTGTAACATGCTACAAATTGCAGAGCAGTCTTGCCTATGGTTAATTGCACCTGGATGGTCTCCGATGCATCGTGCGTTGCCACCAACCTTGAGGTGTGGGTGTCCTTTATGAATATGGACACCCCTCCTTTCTTGGTGTTGTCCGGATTTTGGGGCCGGAACGCATGATATGAGGTGAAACCTGTTAGTGCTGGGGTGCTCTCAGGAGCCTTGAACCAGGTTTCTGTCACAGCACAGACATCGATGTTCTCCATATTGAGATGGGCCTCGAGTGCGTGCATCTTGAGAGTGAGACTTCTGGCATTGAGCAGCATTACCCTTAGTTTTTTCCTTTTGGTGTTCTAGGGTGGTAGGTTTAGAATTTGAGCCTTGCCTAAAAAGGCACTATGGGGTGGCAAGAGCCTTTGCCAATATCCGAAGCCCAGGGTGACAGGTGCAAGCCGTCCCTTGTGAAGCAGCGTGGCTTGTCCAGCATGTCATCCCAGGCAGACAGACATTGATCCCCTTTGAATGACACCAGAATTTAAGCCAATTATTAAAGCTGATCATCTTATCACTGTATTGTGGCATCATTCTAGGTGAAGGTAGGATACTGCTCAAGGTCAGGGTCATACCTGCCTGGGCTACATAATCAGAGAGCTCCTCGATGTCCCTTTCATGTAGTCCAGGAGGTGCGTTTCAGGTCGTTGACACCAGCGTGGACAATGACTGAGTCGTGTACCTGCTGTTGAGAGACCTGAGTGCTTGCGTTATGTGGCGGATTCTAGCCGACAGGCAGCTTACTGTGACCTTCTCCTTACTCAGTCTGGTGAGGGACGCCAGTGTGTCTGACTATGGAATCACCAATGACAAGTGTGTCTGGCATTTTGTTTGGCCTTAAGGGCTGTGACTGTTTGACACTCTGACTGTGTGGTCTATGTGTTGCATGTGTTGGGTCGTGAGGTGGTAGTTGTTTGGGTGTCTGCTTTGGTGGCCTCTGCTATTTTGGTAAATTTTTGATCAGAGCCTCCGAGTATGTCTTTGTGTGAGTATGTGTATGATTTGAAGTTGTGCTGGTACCATGTGTGACTGGGTATGTATTGTGTGTGGTTACCTTCTCCTCCTGTCTGGTCTTGCCAGTCCTATGTTGAGAGAGCTCAGCCTCCAGTTTGGCCATATAGTTGCATCTCTCGCATGTATTTGTGTTTTGTGGGAGGAGGAGAGGATTGTCTGTGTACATGAGGCAATTGTAACATTGCCTCAATATTCCCAGGTTCACCAATTGAGCTGGAGAGGACACTAGCAACTGATCCTCGACATACTAGAAGTAGTAGATAAAGAGACTTTCAAAGGACTCCGGGAAGTGGGTTTTAGGCTGATGGGGTACTATCTATAATAAGAGTGCTTTATCAAGGTGCAAGTACTGTAGGAGTAAGTGCTAGGCTTTACAGATAGAGAATAGTCTACTTGGGAATCAAGTAGAGATGAACTTTCAGTTATAGGATATGCTGGTTAGATCAGCAGTACAGCTCGAGGAAGGTAGTTCTAAGGGAAAATTTGAAGAGTGGAATTTAGATGGCCAATAGTTAACCTTGTTTGACCGCCGCTGCTCTTGTGTGCAACACTGGCAACTCAGCTAACGCTTAGCGTGTTTTATAGCAGGCTGCTGAAGGTAGCTAGGAATTGGCCCAAAACGACCAATGTACTACTAGTTTCTGGCTGAAACTTCACCAAATCGGACAGAAAGGCCAGTGCCTCCCACTCCCACTGGTAAGCAAAGAAACTTCCCTCCTCCCTAATAAGGCAATGGATCAGTAACAGGAACTATAAACAAAGCCCAGGGATCAGCAACTCTGAAACTGGACTACTCTAGTTCAGTAAGGTGGGAAAACAAGAGATTTTTGTTTTATTACAGAGATAAGGAAAAACAGACAGTAAATGCTATAAATGCTGTAAATCAGCTAGCACTTTAGTGTGTAGCCTACAGAAACAATTTGCAACAATTAGTAACTTAAAGTGCAATAAACAGTGTAAAATGCAGAAATCACTTAAAGTAGCAGTAAAACAGGCGAAATGCAGTCGCTAGCTTAATAACAGTGGGAAAGCCACAAAAATACTTATATCTGGTAGAAAGTCACTCTTTAGCTCTCTGCTGCTTGGATCACTCTGCAGGCCACCACGAGGATCTGTGCTGAGTTGGTACAAGCTGGAAAACGTGTTTAGCGTGTTTTATAGCAGGGGCTGAAAGGAGCTAGGAATTGGCCCAAAACGACCAATGGACTACTAGTTTCTGGCTGAAACTTCACCAATTCGGACAAAAAGGCTGCTCAGTGCTTCCCACTCCCACTGGTAAGCAAAGAAACTTCCCTCCTTCCTAATAAGGCAATGGATCAGTAACAGGAACTAAAAACAAAGCCCAGGGATCAGCAACTCTGAAACTGGACTACTCTAGTTCAGTAAGGTGGGAAAACAAGAGATTTTTTTTACAGAGACAAAGAAAAAAACGGACAGTAAATGCTATAAATGCTTTTAAGCGGCTAGCATGTTAATGATATAAAAAATAAGAAAATTACTAACGCGTTATACAAACATACACACCTGCCCCCTAGCTAAATATACTTTTTTTCATTATAGAAGAAGTCCAGAAAGATGAGAGAGGTGGTTTATGGGAAACAAAGATAGAATATTGGGAACTTTATTGGCAAATTATCCTTGAAGCCAGTAGGTCCCCAGGCTTAAATGACAATGTTTCCCTTGCCCCAGTTCTAAAGATGAGGGCTGCTAGATTATAATGGTTCACCACCTATTAAAATTTTATGTTGATATTAATTTTTAAAGTTATACATATGTACATTTTACAGCTATATATACATATATTTTTTATTTATATATATATTTTTTTTCACATTTTAGCACAACATATATTATATATATTGGGTATTTATTTTACATTATATTATTGATATTATACATTTCATAGATTTTATTGATTTAAATAGATTAGCAAGCAATTTTACTTGATGTTACTAATATTCACTTATTTGATTACATTGGTTTTATTTATTGGATCTTCCGTCTCCACATTTTATCTTATTTTATATACAGTTTTTAGAAACTTTTTAGAATAATTTAAGGTAGTATATTTTAAACATTATATAACATAATTTTATTAAAATATTGTTTTTTCAGTTTTGTATGGAAAGACAATTTTATGATTCCTGCTATTTTTATTTTGGTCACTAGATGGGAGTATTTGCAAGAATTTTTACAGTAAAGTAGGTTGCGTCATTTACTCCTTCTGTTTCTTGGCTTTTAATGTTTATTAATTTGCCTTTTACCTATTCATTATCGTTTTTGATTTATAAATTTTTGAACCCCAGTGATGACATTACATTATATTATTTTATTCTAATTTGAATGCATTTATTTTTATATTTCAAGAAAGCATGCCTATTAAGTATTGTATATTCATGAGATGCCTATCTATTGGCTTATTTGAATTTTGGCACACTATATATATATGTGTTTTTAAGGTTGTGTCTTTGTCTGATGAAGTCTGCTGTATTGACGGAAAACGCGTTGTGGTTGTTTAGCGTTTCACGTTTTGTGTTCGATCTATACAATAAACTTTGCCATTTTACTTCAGCTGTCAGGTGCATGGTTTCTCCTCTACTCAGTGCTTTGTGGATTGTTTACTAGTTTTTGTTTAGCACTGTTCTTCCGAATTTTGTGGTTATAAAATATACTGAACCTACTGATATTGCCAACATCCTGTCAGATAGATTCAGTGCAAACCTCACCCCCAAAAGGGCCCACAACAATACCAGAAAAGTGTAGTGTCCTGGAAATCACAGACACACAGGTGAAAACAGCCCTTTCAAAAGCCAAAAGCACAGTGTTAATGGGGCCAGATGGTGTCCCAGATTGCTTCTTGCATGAACTACAGAATGAACTAACCCCCAGCCTAAACACACTGTTCAACCTCAGCCTCTCCACAGGCTACGTGCCCATAGAATGGAGCACAGCAACGGTTATTCCGCACCACAAAGGAGGGGCCACAACTGACCCTGGTAACTATCTCCCCATAAGCATGACTAGACTGGTCTGCAAGGCTATGGAGCACATCATCATGGAACTCATTAACAAAGACATTGGGAACCTCCAAACACTTGACCCGACCCAGTTCGGCTATGTTAAGGGCAGATCATGCCTACTAAACCTGGTTGACTTCTTCGAGGCAGTCACTAAGGCCATAGATGAGGGGAAGGTGGTTCAGACAGCCTACCTTGACCTCACCAAGGCTTTTGACACCATTCCCCACTCAGGAATTATAGAAAAATTCACCAGCATTAACATAAACCCCTACGTCACGAGATGGGTTGCCAACTGGTTTACAGACAGAACTTACACGGTAAGAATAACGGGCTCCAGGTCCAACTCCAAACCAGTCACAAGTTGTGTCCCACAAGGCTCGGTCCTGGGACCCCTACTGTTCAGTATATACTTCTCAGAAGTACAGGCAAACACAGGAGGACTATGGCTAACCAAGTTAGCCGATGACTGCAAACTGGAAACCATAATTGACTCTCCAGCTGACATGGACAGTTTCCAAAAGAGCCTTACTGAGACAGACATCTGGTGTCAAAGTCATGGTCTCAAGCTAAATGCGAAAAAATGCATAGTCAAAAACAAAACACCCATGAATTACCACATAGGTGGCAGCCCCCTTAATACAAAAGAGGAAATAAGAGATCTGGGGACCCAGGTAGATAGTAATCTCTCGTTTATCACATTGCCAAAGTAGTTAGGAAATCCTTCTATGTAGCCTGTCTAATTACTAAAGGGTTCCATCTAGAAATAAAGAGGTTATAGTGCCCCTCTACTCATCACTCATCAGACCCATCATATAGTACAATGCCCCATTTGAGATGTACCTTACAAGACACTTCAAACAGTTAGAAAGACCACAAAAATACCTCACCAAGAGGATTACTGGCATCAAACATATGTCCTATGCAGCCCGACTGGAAAAACTCTGGCTGTACTCAGTGGCATATCGCTTACTCAGAGGTGATCTCTGCCTGACTTACAAAGCCATGTCCAACTCAGAATTGATGGACATGCTCCACCTAAAGAAATCCAAGTCACTGCGAGACACTCACTCTAGTGAGCTAAACCTCACCACAACAATAAATAGAACATGCTGGAGGAATAGATTCCTGTCACAGAGACTCCCCATGCTTTGGAACAAAATTCCTAACTACGTTAGGCAGAGCCGCTGACTAACACTTTTCAAGAGAAATCTTGACGAGTGGATGGGTAACAGAAAATACACCCCTGGGATCACTTCATTGGCTCTTCTTGACAGAGGCTCAGTTAATTAATCAATGGGGCCGTGAAAGCTGACACACTGTGGCTAGGCTTATAAATGCCCTTGGGCAGATAGCCTAGTACCTACCTATGAACCTAATATTTGGAATCACTCAATTACCATTAAACATAATCTCTGTCAATCTTTGATTCCAAATAACCCGTATAATACAAAGCATTTTCTTATCTAATATTTTAACTTATTTTTTATCCAACCATTCATAAAATCCATATTGAATCATAGCCATATTCAATTGTTCATAACCTTGAAATTCAAACACAATTTTCTTTTCTATTAATATTTCCCATAACTGTTGAACTCTCTTACAGTTCAAAAAAAACATGATCTCAGTGGAAGTGTAATCATTGTCAAATCTTTTATTTTTCCCATTGACTTGGACTGGATTTCCTGACCATGCAACTCTTATTATTAAGTCTTTATCTTGTGTAGATAGGAATTTTACAATGATGGATTTCACAAATGTTGAATATTTTGATGTAGATGTATATGACAGTGACCTGTGGGCTCTCTCGATTCCAAAAGATAAAGTTTCAGGGAGGTTTAGCATTTTTGGAAGCCAATCATTTAGGAAGAGAATCATATTATTTCCTTCCATTTTCTATACACAGGTGATTTTAACTGTATTCTCTCCAGAAGTGACACTACTAAATGTGATAAGTTTAAGATATCTACACCTGCTAAAAGATTGAACAACTTCATCAATAATTCAAATATAAGAGATATTTATGAAAAAAATAGAACCCAAATACCTAAAATGCACACATTACTCATACAGATTCGGTACACAAACTGCCATCGATAAGGTACCGGCTACAGATTATTTATTCCCAAAAATTCAGGAAGTTTTCATTAGCTCCTGTCCAATGTCTGACCACAATTCTTTAAAATTCACATGAAATCTAGTCATCTAGTATATTGGCAAAGAATACCAACATACATCGTTAAGATAACCGGGTTTAAGGAATGGTTACTGAAAGAAATCAAAATATTTCTAGACATAAATGACAATGATAGTACTTCTAAAGTTATTGTCTGGGATACGCTGAAATCTTACATTTATGGTAAAATCAAAACCTGGTACCTAAACAAACAAAAAGAATGGGAGAGTACGCTATCGAGAATACAATCAAAAATTGATGAACTAAAACAAATCTAAATAATATAATAAAGACATAAACACAAATACAGAACTGAAACAATTAAACCTTGATTACATGGAAATTCTTAATAACAAAGTGTCAATAAATTTAGAAAGAATCAAATTACAGTCTTAATCTGTTAACCCCAAAAAATGCATAGATTAGCTGTGAAATCAAAAAACTTAACCAATGTTAGACATATAAGGGAAACTGTTGATGAAACTAAAAATAAAACTAAAATTGGAACAGATTTAGAAAATGTTCTTGAGACTTTTAGAAAACATCACGAAATAATAAATAACACAAATCCAAATATTCATAACAGTGTCCCAAAAGATATCTTCTTAAATGAGAACATAGGCAACAAACTATCAATAGAACAGAACACCAGGCTTCTCAAACCAGTAACATTAAGTGAACTAAAAGAGAGGATTCAAAGCCTTAAGAGCAATAAAGCCCCAGGATTAGATGGATTAATTGGAGAGATTTATAAAGTACTCACAGACGATACATTACAGATACATTTACAAGCGTTTGAGGAATTCAGAAACAAGACAAGCTCATTCTCTTCCTGGAAATATGCCATGACTTTCCCTATCCTAAAACAGGACAAAGACACCAAAATAGTAACTTTGTATCATCCTATTTTACTATTAAATGTGGACTATAAATTTTTTACATCAATATTAGCTAACAGATTAAATCAACTGATGTCTAACATAATATGTGATGATCAAACAGGCTTCATCCTAAATAGAAGAGTACAAGACAATGTTATCAGGCTGCTTTCCTTAGTAGATCATGCTAACAGGAAAAAAAAACAACAACTATTAATTATTAGCCTAGACTTAAACATGGCTTTTGACTCGATAAATTGGTCCTATTTATTTAAAGTATTAGAAGTATATAACTTCTCCACTGACTTTATCGATACAATTAACAGACTATATGTTAATTCAATATCATACATCAATATTGGCACTTTTTTATCTGGTCCGCTCAACATCCTAAAAGGCATTAAACAAGGCTGCCCACTCTCCCCCTTATTATTTGCCCTGTTAGTAGAACCTCTAGCTAACTTCATAAGAGCAAATTCTAATATAAGGGGATTTTCTGTTAGTCCAAGCTACATTTCTAAAATACAACTTTTTGCAGACAATGTCATGCTAACGATTGGAAATATAGATTCCTCTATAGATCATATAAAAAAATCCCTGCAAGCTTTTGAAGAGGATTCAGGCCTAAGCTTTAATCACACCAAAACAGAAACATTATTAATAAATAAAAAAGTAAACACTTTACTAAGAAAACACAACAATTTTAACTGGGCAAATGACACCATTAAGTACTTAGGAATATACATAAAATCAAACTGGAATAATACTTTAAAAACAAATTACAAATACCTAGTATCCACAGTTAAGGAATTTTTAAATAGATGGAATAAAATGTATTTCACAGTAGAAGAAAGGATGCCATTAATAAAAATGATCATATCGCCCAAAATTTTGTTCTACTTCCAAACTTTAATTGCCTCGCCATCCAAAAAGTTAATGAAGCAACTAAATTCTATGTTACTAAATTTCCTATGGTTTCCTTAAAAGCCAAGAGTCAGCCATGCTTGGCACTACAGAAGCTAGGAAGATGGAGGAATAACATTCCCAAATTTAGAACTTTATGCGGAATTGACCATACTTAATGTGATGAGCTAATGGTTAAACTCCAGATATCATTCTAATTGGAAAAATCTCCATGTAAGTATCTTATTATCTGACATAAACACAAATATTGGCAATAATATGGTCTCAGAAAAAAAAAATCTTCCTTGTTGTCAAAGAACATTTCTACAATACCAATAAGAATAAAAAATGTATTTTCACTAATTATATATTAGATAATTTACAAAAGATAATAAACAAAAATCATATGACAAAAAGCTTAATATTTTTAATATTTCCTGTAGCATACACAAAGACATGTCTGGACTCTTTCAACATATCTAAAATAAAAGTAATGGAAGAAAATTGCTTAGTTTTCTGGCACCAGTTTCTCTGCAATAATAATATCCATGAACCATGTTCTCTTATGGCCAGGTATAACATAAAGCACAACAACTGGTTGAACATACAAATATTTACATAATACATAGTTAATGAATTCAAAATATGTCATATCGCCATTACAACACCTTTACCTAAAATACTTTATCTTCTTTGTGAAATAAACACTTTGCACTTTAATAATATCCGGTCATTGTCAAGTATATATAAATCTTTAATAACCGATATGCAAATCCCAGAAGACTCCTTATGGAATTTCACAGAGAGAATAAACAAATCCATTTTTTCAGCTAGTGATAAAGAATTAGTACTTAAATCAATTAGTAGCACAACGTCAACCCCTTCTTGGAAAATCTTCACTTGGAAATACATCCATAAGAGCTTTATTACCCCACATAAGATGGGCTTGATATCAAAAAATAATCTTAATAAATGTTGGAGATGTGAGGAAATACTTTGTGCAGATTGGGTACATATGTTTTTACATGTAAAATAACTTCATTCTGGATAGAGTTCAGAAATTTCATAAAAGCATTGTGGTCAGACAAGTGTGAAGTATGTTCAATGCACCGATACTAACACATATCCCCAAAATACAAGTGCACCTTCTTTGGTCCTTGCTTGCAATTGCAATAAAAATCATTACGTCAAATTGGAAGTGTAAAACAATCCTATCATTTACAGATTTTTAGTATTAGCTAAACTTGTATGTAATAGGGAGTCGCAAACTATTTCAGAAAGAACTGCTAAGATAACACATAAGAAATTAACTTGGTTGAAGCTTGAAAAACTACTAGCTAAAATGCAATCACAACAATGACAACCAGGAAAAGCCGAACAACATTGTACAAACTTAGAATGTTGCTGTGGTAACATGGTTTGTGTTAGCATGCATTTTCTGAAAGCTATGATGTCTGAAACTCAAAGTTATGTCACTATTTAGTCACTGCAGTCCCCAGTGATTTACTATAACATCACAAATTTTAATTGGGACAGACTGAAAATAGGAGTCAAAAATCTGGACAGTTGAAAGGTTTGATGTTGATGGATATACCACTTACCCTGTACCCCAGGAAACAGGTCACATACATATTGGTGTGATTATAGGGTGTGATGTCCACATTTTACTTGGGTGTTGTGTCAGTTACATCCATCCATGTGTCTCGTCGATGTAGGTGTTGTCAAGGCTGTGGCAGTAGTCTCTGGTATGTGTTGATACTGCCTGTATTATGCTAATATCACATTTATAGTCAATGATTGTCCACAAGATGTAGTCATTGAGAAAGCTGTTTGGACACAGCATGTGTATGTCATCTGTGATGTCGATCACTGAACTAATGGACAGGCAGAAATGGACATAGCAGACACCCCTGATTTACCGACTTGATTACTGGACCTGAGATATATGTCTCGTGACACATTTTAACATAGTGAGATGCCACGTATGACATACACTGGTCTACCCATTTGGTGCTATAGCTGTTTACGGCCACATATGACAGTGCTGATTAAATACCTCAGTGTAACTGTTTGTCTAATGCCTTGACCTATTCAAGCTCCACAAGATGATACTGTTGTCATCATGCATGCCCTTGATGACCTATTTGAGGACATCTATCAGATGTAATGGACCTGATGTAGCAGTAACAACTCACAGAGGTTTTTTTTGCAGACACCTGAAATATTACTAGTGTACATGTAGGAGAGGTCCATGATGACATGTTGGTGTATCTCACAGTCAAGGAGAGTCAGGATGTCTCTATACTTGCATACATCATGTGTTGTCCCTGCAACGCAGGTGGATGTATGTCAATGTACACCCTTGTACAGGAGCATAGGCCATGTGGCGGGTGTATTGAACTGTGCATTCCACTGAATGAAGGTGTATGTGCTTAGTCATGCCACAGGTGTTATGTGATGTTGTCACAGCACATTGATTCCATGTGATAGGCTCAAAGTAAGCTAAAATAGTACATGCTGCCTATTGTGATCTGCCCAAGGGTTCTGGCACAATCACAGATACAGGTATCATGGACAAAACACCCAAGCTGGAGCCTAAACCTTATGTCAGTTGATGGGTAAACAATTGGCTCACTGCTAGAACACATCATGTGACAGTTGGTGAATCAACATGTACCAGTACAGGTGTCACCATTTGCAACCCCACAAGGATCTGTTCTTGACCATTCACTGTTTGAACTATATTTGTCAACAGTTCAAGCTAAAGTAGATGGCCTTTTCCTTACCAAGTTTACTGAACCTAGTACAGGAGGAGCTAACACACACCACTGATTGGTGACAAAAGCAGAAGATCTACAAATAAATGCAGAAATGTGTGCTTGTGGTGCTGTCTGTCTAAAAGTGGATTTCCATGTTAATCAAAGTATTGACAAAAGTCCTGCTATGCAGAAACCCAGTGATGCAAACACTGGGAACACATTTAGATAGCAATCGTATCTTTGAACACCAAGTGTCCAGACTGCTAATGAAATCATCTGTTGTGAATATCATAAGTTATCCCATCATATTGACATCTTAGGAGTGTATGACAGCACTGTAGTCAAACTGCATTACAGCACTAATAGAGTACAATGCTCTTTTTAATATGTACCTCCTCAGACACATGTAGCAGCTGAAGACACCACTGGGATTTCTCAGCAAGATAATGCAGGGCCTACACACTATGCCACGATGTATGTGGATATATTAAAAGCCATCTTACTGTAAAACTTATTATATAAGATGACGTGACCTCTGCCTGGCCCCCTGGCCAGTCTCTGACCCTGCCCTGGTGGGAGTAATACATATCCAAAAATGTAATATAGCATCAGCAGTGTCCGTTGATGAAAAGATAGCAGTGTTCCATGTGCTGGTGTAAAATGCTCTCTGTTACAGCAAGCAACAGCTATCTCACTCATTCACCTCCCAAGATGGCTGCATTGAGAATAGTACCCCTACCACTCAAGGTACACAGACTACAGACCACAGAACTTAACACATATGCCACTGCTCAAGTCTGTGTTGCATATGAATATAGTAAAAACAAAAAGACACTCTCAAACATCAGCTTCCAATCCCCCCCCCAAAGTTGGCTGTAGAGAGAAGAGAACCACTACCTCTCTCAGGTACAGATACTACAAACCACAAGACATAACACATGTGCCACCACTCATGTCTGTGTTTGAGTGTGTCCAACAACACTTTATAGCTGATGACATCAGCAATGTCTGGGGGGCAGAATATAATAATAGCAAAAAAGTGCTCTGTAACATCAGACACCAGTTGGCTGTAGAGAGAACAGAGCCACTACCTATCTAAGTACATCAACTAAAGAACAAAGGACACACGGGCCATGGCACAAGTCTGAGTTACATTTTACTTCAGATGAACCTATAGTCGATGACATCAGCAGGACATGTGAGAGACAACAGGTTGTGACACCTGCATAGGCACATAGCTTCATAGGTTCATATAAAGCTAATAGCCTATTAGCACTAGGGTTTGTAGAAGCCTAGCCGTGTAAAAACACAAGTACGTTATTGAGCATAGTTGGATGGTTGTTTTTAGCAGAGCACGTTTGGGAGCAGCATCAGCTGGCCCTGTCCATGAGGGACATAGTTGTCAGCACAGAGGCGACTGTACAATCACCCAACCAGTAGTTAAGGTAGCCATTGAACAGGGTCATTGAGGAGTACTACTTTGCATGCAGTGGGAGCTTATTTCAGCCTCTGGAATGGCACCTATGTCCCTCGTAGACAGGCCCATTTGGTGCTGCTCACAAAATTTCTCTGCTAACAATGACCATCTGCTGCATATGAGAAATAAGGGTACGTGTGTCTTTACACAGCTAGATGACTATGGACTCGTGTATACTGATAACTATGTACTCCTATAAATTATCCAATACAATATGTGAGACATCCAAGTACACAATGACTCTCGAATAAATGCTCTCTCTCTCAGATAACAACAAACCTGATATCAAACAGGTTGTCAGCACACACATTTCACCTCCTGAACAAACCAAATGCACAACACATACACTCAGATATACAGAGGTAGTCATTAGAAGCTTGCCAACAGAGCAGAGACTTTGCAAATTCAAACCATCTGCACACATTACAATCCCAACAGAACACACTATACATAAAAACAAACATATCCGTGTCTCATCCATTAAGCACTTAAGGCAAAAGTCTTCAAAACCAATGTCTTGGTTATAAGTGAATCTATAGTGAGACACACAGATATCCCCCTCACCGGGTTGTACATGGAGAATGTCATGGTCAGCTGCCTGTCAGGTGCCAGGGTCCGCAAAGTCATGCATGCACTCAAGTCTCTCAAAAACAAAGTACAGTTGTGTAAAATTTTACCATAACAGTAGATGTCCTTGCCTTCACTGTTGCAGTAGTCTAACATATGGGATTCCCTGCCATGGAAGACCAATGTCTGGCCAGTGTACCAAAGACTCAAGTTCCTTTAAAGGTATGGCAAACCTCACCCAAATGCTCCTTACATAGCATAGGACATAAAGGTGATGTTCAGGTCTAACAAAAACAGAACAAAAGCCCCAGTAGAAACACCAATCCAAGAAATCCAGGGGATAATCTGCACATCCTGTAAGGCAAATGACTAGGGGAATAGACAGAGGGAGGGAGCAAATACTGCAACAGTGAAGGCAAGGGCATCTACTGTTATGGTAAGATTTATACAACCATATTATGTCCTTACATTCACTACTGCAGTAACATATGGGAGAGTGCCAAAGCTCAACAGGAAACCTGGGAAGGGAAAGGAGCAGAAGAGTCCCCTAAAATGGCCTGAAGACAGGCACTAGCAAAACCACCCCTAGCTCTATAGATAACACCCAACTTACAGTGGTTGATAAAGGTATGCACACAAGTCCAAGTAGCTCCTTCAAGAATCAGATTAGTATGTTAGCCCTTGAAAAAGCACCAGAAGAAGCCACAGCTAGTAGAATGACCATCAAGTGATGAGGGAAGGCTCTTTCCAGGAAAAGTGCAACAAACAGAAATAGCCTTAGAAATCCAAGAACAAATAGATTGCCTGGATACAGCAAAAGACAGAAAGATCTTGGATGAAAAGAAAAGAATTAAATGATAATTGCTTATAATTGCTTATGCACATCCAAAGTATGCGACACCCTCTCACTGTCAGCTTGCCGAGAGAGTAAGAAGTGAGGCAGATTAATAGACTGGCTAAGTGATAGCTCATTAACCACCTTAGGCATAAAAGAAGGGTTCATGTGCAAGGACACTGTCCTCATGAAAGATCAAAAAAGGAGGAGAAGCCATATGGGCCTGTAACTCAGACATCCATCTGGCATAAGAAATAGCTAACAAAAGAACAGTCTTCCAAGAACAATGTTGCAAGAAATCTGGAGCAGCAGGCTCAAAAGGAGCCTGAGTCAACTTCTCCAAAACAAAATTAAGATCCCAGGGAGGATAAAAAGGCTTCCTGGGAGATGTACTATTAAGGACACCATTAAGAAATTGTTTCACCTCAAATCTAGAAGCTAAAAGTGGAGAAAAAAGGCAGACAAGCAGAGATAGCTGATAAGTGGGCTTTAATAGAAGAATAGGCCAAACCAACACTGAGTAACTCACACAAATAGGAGAGAACTAAAGGAACATCCACAGTAAGTGGGTCCAGGTTGCAAGAGAGACACCAAATTAAAAACCTTTTTCCATTGGATAAGTAGGATTCTCTAGTAGTAGGTGTTTGGGCCTCCTGCAGGACTTGCAGCATGTTCTCAGAAAAAAAGGTGCCTATGAAGAATCAAAATCTTATCAACCACAGCGTCAGATGATTTGTGGACAGGTGCGGATGGATGAGAGATCCATTATCTTGTGTGATTAGATTCACTCTGTGAGGTAACTTGTGATGATTGTCCATAGCTAGATGCAGAGGTAGAGGGAACCAGTCATGCCACAGTCAAAAGGGGGTCAGCAACAACAATTTGTGAGCATCCTGTTGAATTTGGACCAGGACTTTCAGAATGAGAAGAAGGGGAGGGAATGTATAGAGAAACATTTCTATACAAGAAAATGAGAGGACCTTGGACTCTGGCACAAAACGGAAGGAGTTGTCTGTTCAGAAGGAAGGGAATATGATCAACTTGAGGAGTATCCCAATAGTGGATAATGTCCAGAAACACATCCCTGTAAAGCATCTATATGTGGGACTGAATTAAGGACCTGCGCAGGCTGTCTGCCACAATGTTCTGACTGAAAGGTATATAAACTGCCTGAAGAGTCACTTGATACTTGTAACCTAAGTGTGTTCATGACATTAATGGATCCTTGCTCCAGATAGGCAACTAACTGTTATGTTCTCTTTGTCCAGACTGGTGAGAGGGGCATCTGTGTGTCATACAGTAGAATCCCCTATGACAAGCTTACTGGGTAAAGTGCTTGCTTGCCTTATAAGCTTTTTTCATGGGGAATCATTGGATTTAGGCTTATGTATGGTGCTAGGTGTTGCTTGCAAATAGTTAGAAGTATCAATATATCGACATCCCTTACAACATCCCTTTGGATGGTGCAGTGGTGCAGCGGTTGCATTATCGCCTCACAGAAAGAGGTTCTTAGTTTGAATTTTGGCTGGGGTGCTTTCTGTGTGGAGTCTGCATGTCCTCCCTGCATTCATGTTGGTTTCCTCCGGGTGCTCCGGTTTCCCCCCATGTTACAAAGACATGCATCTGGAGCATTTCTCCCCGGACCTCCACTGAAAATTGGCTTTGTTCCAAGATGGACTTTCTTGGTTAACAAATGTAAAATAAAATAAATAAAAAATAAATATAAAATAAAAATAAAAAAACTTCTGCATGGATAAGTACTCATCTTATGTGGAGCTAGGGTGCCTGTCACAAATGAAGGGGGAGGTATATATCTCCAAACAAATGTTTTAAATTTAGCCCATTTCTAAAGCTGAATACTGGTGCCTCTCCAACAATTCTCTTAATGTGATCATCAGCTTGGAGAATCTTCCAGTTTCTCATAACCACCATACAAATTCTCCGTATGTCACTGTTGTATTTCAGCACTACTCTAGGACGGTCTACACCCGTCCTAGTCAGTGAGGTGGAAAAAGCCATAGCATCCTTCTGGGCTCAAGATCCAAGCCAAGATCTGCATCTGGTTCTTTTTAATTCCTTACATCTATCTGCTATCCTACTCACATTTATCGATGGATAGCCATGTGCTATAAATTGATGACTTAAGTCATTCATTTCCTGTTCAAAAACATCATTTTTGGTACAGAGCCTGGACATCCTTAATGAAGGACATTAAATTATGTTCCCCAAAACATGTCAATATATTGATATGTCTAACTATTTTCAACATCAGGTGGCAAAAAGTGTATATACACCCCGGTTATATGCTGATTGTCGCACTAAGAATGTTGTGTATCTTGCCAAGTGTTTATTCTGTGAATCATATTATGTAAGGAAGATGAACCAAATGTTTAAAGAACATATTTTACAACATATAAGTGATGTGTGATTGATTGCCAAACATAATGCACTTGCTCAACAGATTAAAACCCACCCTGGATATTCTTTTGTTTTTATGGTGATATATGTACAATTTTTAAATAGAAAAGGTAAGAATATTTGACATCAAACAGAGTCGAGTGAACTTAAATGGATTCATAGGTTCATAGGTTGGTACTAGGTTATTGGCCCTAAGGCCTATACAAACCTAGCCATAACAATTCCCTTGCTATTTCTTCCCACACTATATACTTCCCTGGACCCCTGTCTAGCAGGGTGACTGACGTGATCCTTGGGGTGAATTTCCTCTCTCCCATCCAATCATCAAGGTTCCTTTTGAAGAGGGCCAAAGAGGTGCTCTGCTTGACATGTATGGGCAGTCTATTCCAGAGTCTGGGGAGTCTCTGGGTCAGGAACCTATCCCTCCAGTGTGTTTGTTTTATTGTGATGACAAGGCTTAGATCCCTGGAGCATGTGGCTCTGAGGGATTGGGATTTCTTTAAGTGTAGTATGTCCAACAGCTCTGGGTTTGACATGGCCTTGTATGTTAAGCAGAGATCGCCTCAGAGTAGACGATATGCGACAGAGTATAGCTGGAGTTTTTTAAGGTGGTCAGCATAGGGCATCTGCTTTAGGCCTGTGATTCTTTTAGTGAGGTATTTCTGCAGCCTTTCCAGTTGTTGCAGATGTCTTGAGAGGTACATACCAAATGGGGTGTTGTATTCTATAATTGGTCTAATGAGGGATGAGTACAGTGGGACAATGACCTCCTTTTTTCTGGATGAAAGGCAGGAAGATTGGCTACTAGGTTTAAATGGCATTATGCCTTTAAATGCTATACTAAGGGGGCATAGGCTCATTTACTGATTTCTGTTGGAAGATTTGTCTTTTAAGTAAAGGGTGATTTGTGAATGTCATTGGATCTGAAGAAGAGGTTTGGCTTGAAAGCACTTATCCTTCATTTTATTTTACTTCATTGTGTTAGTAAATTTTAGGATTATTTGCCGTGGTGGTTCGAGTGAGTTTTTTTCTTTACATTTTATTATTTTACTACTTCAGGCCTTTGGTACTCCTGTGGTTGCTGTGTTTATTTTGTCTTTTCAGAAACCACCATAGTAGAGCAATGAAAAGCTTAAATTTGTTATTACTATTTTTTTTTCTTTTATATCACAGTTCCTGTTTGTATTGTACTAACATACTGTTAATTTATCTAACCTGACTAAAATTTCTCTTAATACTAAATCATTGTCATATAAGTTGAACCCATTTTTAACCAATGTTGTCACATTATGTTTAATTTGTCATAAGTATTTAAACTTTAGATGTTTGCATTATTTTTGAAGATTGTAAAATTGTTGATCTTAAAATTTTTATGTAATATTTTAGAGTTTTTATTCCTGAGCCTTTGCTTAATAAGAGCACCTACCCAGTCAGACATTCCCGGTAATCAAATGCCTATAAATAAATAAATAGATAGATATATGCATCTTTTAAGTTGCATATGTTAAAAGCTATGTTTTAATGTTCTGTATAGGTTATACATTGTTACATCTTTATTACAGCAGTGTGGGTGTTTTATGACCATTGTATTACATTACATATACAACACATTCATGCTATGCTTTAGCTGCATTGTTTTCTCTCTATTTGCCCTTTTCTCTTCCACCTGTTTATTATTATTCTTTCTATTATATTACACGTATTCTTTTAATTTTGTGTGTCTCCATTTATTTTGCATTTCTATACGGAAGCATCCAGACCGGCATCTCTGCCACCATTGAAGCCTGTTAGCCCATCACCAGTGGCTTGTAGACTACTGCCAAGAACACCACAGCCATCAGTGTCCCCAGCTGTTGTCGTCATCTCCATACCCCAACAGCATCTGCAGTGGTAATAAACTAAATTTGCATTAACCAAAGATCTTAGTTTTGGCATAAACATTAAGGTCTTTACCTCATAGACACAAGGCATAGGGTTTCATTCTGACATCAGTTTATTGGCTGTAAAAGTGTTTGATCTAGCCTTTGCTGGCGGTAATGACAGTAGAGGTAACACATATGTCACACAACCGTAGCTGCAGGAAATAATGGGACAGGGGCCTTATTGACAGGTGAAAGGATGACAAAACTGCCCAGCTAAAGTCCATCCTCAAATAGCAAGTGGAGTTGCATCACACCTCCATACTGGCCTTACCGTCAGATCTAGGACCCAGTGTTGAGAAAGCACAGTGTGGGAATAAGCTTACACTGGGTCCACCGCTGATAGGGAGTGCAGCTACGTGCACCTTTGTATCATCCATCCAGGTGTTACCCACCTTTTGTGCCAGTGCTTGCCACTGTTTGTTGTCCAGACCTTCCCATTATCAGTCTCTTATCACTGTATCTGATGCCTCCTTTATAACTTTCTTTCCCATCCCTAATTGGTTGATCACATCCCCATCTGTCTTCTTTGTCTTCTGTGTATATCTTTGTGCCCCAGGTACCTACCCCAAACCTATTACCTTACTCTTACTACCCTTACTACCTTCCACAACCTACTTTCTTTTTGTGTATGAAAATTGGGCTTGAGAGTCACTTGCTCCAGGGATCTCAACCTAGTCAGTGACGTGAACAGGTCATGCTGGAGAGATAGATACATCTCCCAGAGACTGCCACTTTTCTGGAACAAGTTTCCAGTTTACTTGAAACAGTGCCCTTCTCTGATCCTCTTCAAACACAACCTAGATCAATGGATGGGTGACCGCAAATTCATTTCTGGGGTAGCACCCATGTCCCTCCTGGACAGAGGAAGATGTTATTAACTATCATTTACCCTTACCTCTGTGAACTTCACTCACCTAACCACCGAATACTGAGGTAGCTCAGGATAAATATGGTTAGGCTTCTAAGGGCTCTATGGCTGTTAGCCTAGAAACATCCTATGAACCCATGAACCTGATACAAAAAAACAAAATCCCTCTTTCCTGACGTCCATCCTCCTCATTCTGTAACTGTTTACCTTTCGTGCTACCCTTTACTTTCTACTTGCTTCCCTCTTTTCTCCTCTTTCGTAGCTTCGCATTTCAAACCTTTAAGTTGGTCAAACAAGACATCAGCATACTTGCTGCTTTGACTGTGAGTGGATGAATTGCAATCCGTACAACTTCTGCTCCCTGTAAGATAACCTGATGAAAGTAACTTCCTGAAAACACTGTTTTCTATACCCCCTAGCTAATATATTCAAATCCATGGCTGCACTACAAGGGAGAAACAGTGCCTGCATGATTTCCCAACAATGCTTTTCAGTGGAAATATCTGGCAATCAATTCTCAGTGAGTGGAGATTCAGATAATCTCCTTTCATTGAGTAGACATGTTATAACACATGCTTGAAAGACCCTTAAGACTGTCACACAACTCCTCCTTCTTGTCACTATTGTGCAAGTGGAATTGCCCTGACCATCACTGAAGTGTGAGAACAACTGACAAGCACTGATTGTGGCTGTATTTCCGTGCAGCTGTACCACACTTTTCCCTTCTTTTCCCATACTGCAGCCATGAGGGGCGATATTTAATGTGCTGTTGTCCTCTCACACTTTCCTCCATGTATTCATTCTTAATATGCATCAGAGCTCGTTAAACTCACACAGTAAACAGTAGAGGACTGGCCACGACTCCAGTCACCGCATTTCTAAATCTCAGCGATAGTGTCTCTGTGCTGAGCAATGCAAAAGTACAGTGTTTTCCACTCATCATTTCCACAGTAAAATTGTGGTCAGCGCCATTTTAGAAAATTAACTTTCTCTTACTGTACAATGAATACAGGGTTTCCATTAAAAACATGAAATATCAGTTTAAGAAATGTTATAAGAAACTTACAGGTTGAGTGCAATATTCTAATATCAGTTTCTATTTTTTTTTTAAATGTGATATTTTAGGTACCAAAATCTGTGTGTAGTGAAGCCTGCATTCTTGGATACAGAAGAGTTACACGGCGGGGAGAACCGCCATGTTGTTTTGAATGTATTCCTTGTTCAGAAAGAGAAATTTCCAATAAGAGTGGTATGTTCATTTATAGTTATGATGATTTGAATATGGTTTTAAACATTGTTTATTATACAGTGTTGTAAGGGTCATCATGTTAAATACCTATTTGGAAATGATGTTTGCTGATTTCACCAATTAATTTGAAAACATCTACTCCACCCTGCTTTCATCAAAGTATTAATAAGTTGACATGAATGTTTTGGTACTATGCATACCCACCAAATGGTCCTCAACTTATTCCTGTATGTAATGAAAGAGGAGTAATTTTTCTGGTACAGAGGGTAGTTTTAAATATAACACAGTTGGCTGTGTTAAAGCAGCAGATTGGATATGTGAGAAACCAGCTGAATGGTTTAGGACTACCTAGATAGTCATCAGCATACATCTCAACCTCTTAGCACAAATAATCTGGACAAACCTTAAAATAATGGGGGGCAAAAATCCTAAATAGGGACAGATGTTAAATATTGCTCTTATAAACTTAAAAAGTTGCTAGATTAACAGGATTTGTGTTAGCATGCATTTACTGAAGGATATGAAGTCTGAAACTCAAATGTATGTCATCATTAATGACTTCAATCCTCAGTGATTTGCCAGAAAACCACAAATTTCATGAGGAACAAACCAAAATATGAGGTAAAAATGTGGACATTCTGTGAAAATTTCAGCAGTTGAGAGGTATGGTGGCCAGCTCTTGTACTTTGCAAGAGGGGGAATGCCTGTATGCACTGAAGTAACATCATCTGGTAGACTCCAGAATGATAGTGTTAGGTGCACCACCTACTGGCTGAGTTCATGTAAAAAGCAATGAGGGTGTAGAAACATCATTGGAGTCTATGTTTGCACATTCAGCCTTCAAGATTCATTGGAAGGCAAAGAGTTGAAATCAAACTTCCTCACCAGCTATCAATAACCGACAAGTAGATGTTTTATAAGTCTTTGAAAATGTGACCTTAGAATAAGCTTTTTCCTTGAAGAAAGGAGGAATCTCCCAATGTGATTATGTAACATGCTGTGCCAGGTGGAATGAATGTGATACATGTGACACTAGGGTACAGGGCTGGTTGATTTCAAATCAAAATAAGCCTCAGCGTAAATGACTGGGACAATATTTTACCATATGTTGAATTTCAGATGCAGCTGAATTCTTCTTGTAAAATAATAAGCATCCTCTTGCACAAATCTTACAAAATGAATAACAAGGTCAGTCAGGGGCTTGAACTTTCACTGCCCTTAGTACAAATTTCATCATGCATGCATGTATCTCAGGCCAAAAGCCATAATTGTACATTCATACTCTTATCACATAAATACATTTATTTATTTTATATATTTATTTATTTATCAGGCAGGTGAGCCAAACCATTAGAGCCTCTTTTTCAGTCATTAATTTATGTGACAGAAAATAAGCATGTATACATTGTGCACTTATAATAAATGAGATCATAGAAACATGAGCAGTAGAAGGCATGTGTTAACAAAAATGAAAATGCAGAGGGACAAATAATGCTGCTCACAATGATATATATTTCCAATGAAAACAGTTCTGCACGGTAAAATTAAAAAGGTGGGAAGTACAGAAGACTGTTATCTAACAAAAGTGGGAGTTTGCATAATGGTTAAAGTGTTTACCACATCAACTAAAGGTACAGGAGTTGATTCTCACCACTAAAAGATTTTCACAGATGACTGCAAATTGGGAGCTATCAAAGATTCCCCATGACACACACATCTTACAAGAGGTCTAACACAAACATATGACTGGTGACAAACTTTTGGTCCAAAACTCAATGCCAAGAAATAAATTATTGTGCCTCTTGGGAAAACTGCCACCAAAGCTAACTACTCAATCAAAAATACTCCTGTAATCGGGGATCTGGGAACATATGTAGACAGTAATCTGACCTTTGACCAACATGTGACCAAGGCAGTAAGAAAATCATTCTGTGTCACCCAACTTATAAGTAAGGGCATGGCATCCAGGTCCAAGGAAGTCATACTGCCAATTTAGTCATCCCTTGTCAGACCCATCATTGAGTATAATGCCCCATTCGTCATGTACCTTCCCCACAGGGAGAATCCAGGGTATAAACACATTGTCCTATCTTACAGCCCTATCTCTATACTCTGTCTCCTACATGTTACTGAGAGGCAATCTGTACTTGGCAGATAAGGCATCCTTGGATCTACTAAAGTCCAAAATAGAGAAACAGCAGTCCACAACCAAATAATGAAAAAAACTTCTTTAATATATAAAACAGATAAACGCTTAACTTAAATCACCGTGTTTTCATCCTCAATACAAAGACTTCATCAGAGGCAATGTATCCCATACTACCTTTCTTTTATAATCCCTTCAATTATGTAATTAAAACTATTTAAAACATCAATTTGTCCTTAAACTACTTAAAAAAACAATAAATAAATACATACTTTAATAAAATTTCTGATTAAATACTTGTAAGTTTAAACATTTTTATAAGTTTTAATAAACCATGTAAGTAAGTCATATTATGTGCAAACCAGGTCTTTATAAGAGCCATTAAAACATATTTGTATTTTTAGTTCTTGTGCAAACCATAAATATGCATTTTATAATCAAACTAACATAAGGTCTTCCTCTAGTGGCCAACCACCACCGTTACAATAAAGTCTCCTAAGGAAAAAAATCATTGCTTCAGTATTATATGTTTTGAAACAATAAGTTCACGTCTAATAATAGTCTTACTGGGAGCAATGAAACTACTTCAGTTAATACCAAGAATAGACTGGGTTTTATCTGTTCTAATGATGTCAACTTGGCATGGGAAGTGATGAGAAAGTACTACCTGATCCTTTTAGCAGACCCTGACATTAGTGAGGTAACTGATACTAACCCAAGATTTAGTTTTAGGAATAATCTGTCCCTCAAAAGGCAATTGTGCTACAAAAATTAGAGCAGAGTCCATAGGTAAGACTCTGAATGGCGTGGCACTCTTATGTGCAGGATGTGTAGAGCATGTAATTTTGTTTTTATCATTAACCAACAGGTTTTAATTTGGAGTTTGATTTTTTTTTGCAAATTGCAGAAGTAGAGATTTGATTTATATAGCATGCTGTGGTACATGCAGTGCCTTTTACATTGGAATGGCTAACTGCAGCCTAAGAGAGACAATACTCAAACATGCGAACGATGTTTACAAGGGGAAAGTTACCAGTGCTTTAGCAAAGCATGTGAAAGAGATGGGGGAGGAACATTGTTTTAATTTTTTTTTTATTTAGAATTAGTCAATAAGAACAATAGAGATGGGGATTTAAGAACAAGAACAGAGTCTGAGGAGCAAAAGTGGATTATTTTGCTTAAATCTTATATAGCACCTGGGATTAATGAGAAACTAACATTGAAACCATTTGTAAAAAGCCACCCAGTTAGACATTAAGAGGGCATTGCTTTCATGGAGGTTTGGTTCATTTACAGTTTGTTGACTGGTTGGGAGATGTTTGATTTTATAAATGGAATGTAGCAGTTAGCAATGATTTCAGGAAATTATGTCATCCCTCCTTTTAGTGATTGGTGTTTCTTAGTATTTTAAATGTGTTTTTCCTTCTGTTTTATGGCCTGAAGAAGGAAGTTGTTTCTGAAAGTGCTAACCTATTTGTTACATTAAAGACTTGAAACCTTTGAGCTCTGATAGTGTTTGGATTTTGATTTGTTTCTTTTATAAAGTTTTGTGTGACTCCTGCTTTTATCCGGTTGCCAGTTCTTCTTTTGGTTTGGTTGGAATTTGAATAACAGCTGGTCTGTCAGTGGGTGAATATGACTAATGGCTGCTTTTTTTTCGTTATCCTGACTTTGCAGGATTACTGTGATATGTGTGAAGAAACTTGGAATATTTTAATGTTTGATTACTGTTCCTATGGAACAAAGCTGAAATGCAATCCCTGTCTGTCATTTTTAGCTATAACTGATATACAGGAGTAGGAGATGTCTGTAGAAACTAATTGAACCTCTTGATGTTTTCTCACTTTAGAAAGTTGCTAACGGGCTTCCAGAACTAGTGTGTATTTGCAAGTTAATGTGAGTTGTGTTAATCTACTTATAATACTTTTAATGTATGGCTGCTGTTTACATGGAAGTTTACAGAATATAATACATGACTGTCTTTTTTATCACAATCCTCTGAAGTGCACCCAGAAGTACATATAACCTCTTAATGGGAGTTATAGTTATAAACAGTCACTGTCTGGCTTTTAGGACTAATGTGTGTTTGTGTAAAGTAAGATGGACTACATAACTGGATATCTGAGAGATATGCCCAGGAATATAGCTGTCTGTAGAGGAAAATGACGAGCTACCTGCTGTTACCTGCTGATTATTCTTGCTTTGCATGACTAACATGAAATATGTGAAGCACTTTAAAATTAATATCTGGCCAGTGTTTGTGGGCTACAAAGGGACACTATATTACTTAGACATCCTCTTCTATCATAGTCAAATTTCTGAATTGTACATAGAAATGGCCATAACTGTCTTGTGGGATTGGAGACTGCCTGTATGAAAGTAACTGACCCCTCTTGTGATTTGCTCAGTTTAAGTCATCTTTCAAAAAAGTAAGGCATAAAATAAATTGCAGAACATTCAGCCCTTCGAATCTACTATGCACAAGGTGACCACCACACTCTAAAACTATATAACTGGATTTTGGCATGGCCTTAGGAGTGACATTTGTCCTGAGCCCACCTAGTCTAATGCCAGCCATAGTGAGAGGAGTGCTCAGGTGGTCATTGTATCTTCCATGTGGGGGCTAGAGACAATGCCATTATTTCTCTATTTTTCTGCTCAGACCTTAGAGGTGTCATAGATCATTTTAGCTTGAGCTGGGGTATAGATAGTGTGGTCAACATTTCTTTAACTTTCCTCCCAAACTTCAGAGTTGTGCACAGAGGGTCAGGAGCAGTTTGTTGTCTAGGATTAACAAGCTGGAAACATCACTGTAATTATTTTTTTTTCAATTCATTCACAGGTATCCGATGTTTACACTGGTTGCCATTTTTTCTAAGAGTGTAACAGGACATGCTGTTCACATGTCTGACAGCAATATATTGAAATTTGTTCTTTTTTTTCATTTTTTTCCATTTTTCTCCAGTCTAACAGAGAGGTGCACAGACCATATTGTTGGGTAGGGTTGAAATGACATTCAGTATAAAGTTATGTCAGCAACAACTTGACATATATGAACCTTGCCATTTGAATGTTCACTTTCATCCCAGCCTAACAACAGAGGGGGATACACAGAAGAGAACTTTTCTTTTTTGGGGGGGTGGGGGTGGAGAAGTGTAGAGAGATAGGTGCCATATATCATTGAAGTATTTATCTTCTTGGTTTATTGTGAACTACTGTTCTGTCAGTTTTTAACATTAAGCCTTGGATTCATTTAATTTCATCCTTAAAATAATAATAATAAAAAAGTAAGACTGGGTTTCTTTCCTTACAATGTTTGTTCAGGCCACCATTGGATCAGAAATGTCCCAAGAGCATCTAACACCCTCATGGCTTCTGGGGATGTAGTGGCTCTCAGACTACTAGCTTAATTCACTTATTTCCTCTGCACTTATTACAATTCAGTACTGCTCAGTTAGACTGTTGAAACATTGCAGAGAAAAATAAAGTCAGGATTTTTGTCCAAGTTATTATTGGGTGAAAGGTTGTTTAATAAAAACATTGAAAAGCATCTCAGAGTGTCCTTGGAAGTCTAATGTTCTCAATACCCCTATCTTTATTCCCTTACTTCATACAACGTTATTACAGTGCAATTTGGGTCATTTAGGGTCTGTTGAAAGTGTGCAGGTAAAAGCAAAGCTGAAGAATTAGACTGAATTTCTTTCCTTAATCAAGATTTGCTTCGGGCTATCACTGGAAAAACAAGGGGCAGGATTCATGAAGCCTCCGTGTAAGAGTTACAAGTCTTACACGGAGTCTGCAGTTAAACGGTGTGACGTCAGCATGCCACGCATATTCATGAAGGCATGCTGACTCACACCCAAGGTTAACACGGTCCGTGTAAGAAAGTAGGGGGCGTGTCCGCAGGGTAAGTCCTGCAAATGGACACGCCCCCAGAAGAGGAACAGTCCCGAAAGTAAACCCCCACGAGAGAGTCCGCGTAAATGTCAACAAACACAACACAACACATGGCCCCACAGACTATAAACATAAAAAGTAAGAATGAACATGTTATATATTTTTTTATAAGTTCTAAAGATGTTTGCCAGTAATTGCGCTCGTTTGCACGGGCATGCCCGTCACTTAGCCACAGTTAGCAGTCAGTGGAAAAGCATATAAGATCTAAATATGCAAAGTAAGCCAAGAAGCAATAGCGTAGTGGTAGAGATGTCGGCTGAAGACGAGGCAGTCATAGTTCGAGCCCCCACAACATCAATTTTTATTTCTAGTTAAATAAGCACGAAACAGTTCCCTGACATATATGTACATATATAAAATTTTATTTTATGTAAAATGTAATGAAATGGGCCATGTATTTTGAAGAAATGTGAGATAATAAAAAAAAATAAAATGTCAGAAGTGCCTATAGCTGAGCTACGCTCTAACAAGCTGAGTATATCTGCCCGTAGGTGAGCAGTGGTTTAACAGGTGTAAAATGAGTGCCCGGGATTGAGCAGTGTTGTAACACGCTAAAACTGTGTGCCCGTAGCTGAGCTGAGCGTAATATGCGTGCTGACAGTGAAATGACGCGTAAACCAGCGTATCCCATTTGCGCGGAGCTGTGCACCGCGCCAACAAGATAACCAGTGGGCAACATTGAGCAAGCTGTATCAAAACTGCCTTTACATAGACACACCTCCTAGCTTGTGCAGACAGTCATAAAAAAAAACAAAGCAATGGCCAGGCTTGAACTCAGGATACCATGCACCATAGTCAAAGTACTGAACCACTAAGCCATGACAGTTGCTCTTAGAAATGCAGTATTAGCATATTTATAGGAATGAATGGAAAGAGAAGCATGACAAAGCAGGTTTTGTGAAGCTGATACATTTCCAAAATGGCCAATCACAGATAAGTGCGGGAAAAACGGCATATATAAGCCCCATAGGCGGGAATACACAGCATAACTGATTGTGGAATCGATTTGCAGTCAGGATGGCAGGTGTAGGAGAGGGTAGTTGCTTCCGAGCACAGAGGTGGGGCATTGAGGAGTCCAAATATATGGTTTGGCTCCTCGTCCATGATCATGAGGCCCAACTCATGCAGGTCCAGGTCCTGTGGGGAGCATACAAGGCTGAGGCGTGGGACCGATTGGCACATGATCTCACCAGTGCCACAGGAATACCAAGGACTGGTGAACAGGTCCGTCACCACCATGCGGACCTGAAGAGATGGAAGCAGGACCAACTGAACCGTTGGATCCAGGAGGTCCGGCAAATTCCCAATGCCCCACTACTGAGTAAGTTACATGTAATTATGTATGTAAGAAATTAACCTAGCTGATATTATGGAGATGTGTATTCCAATATTACTTCATTTATATTACAGCTGCAGGTGTCCGTTCGGTGAATCGTCGAGTCTATGCCAATAGGCTTGTGCAGTTGCGCCACCAGGCAGGTTATTAATTCTCTCCCTGTAACTGTTAAAAAATATAAGTATGACAGCTTGCAAAAGAGTGCAGTGTAGTCACTTATTAATAAAAAGTGCAAGTAACAGTGTAAGAGAGATTCTGCTAGTACTGTGTGATTACATAAGTGTGATGCAGCCTGTAATCCAAAAATAAAAATGAAACAAGTCTGAAATAAAGATGTTCCACCTGTAATGTAATAGTACATAACTTGCAGCAGGCTGTAAATTACAGCTACACAAGCTGAGTACAACACATGTGTGAAATATATCCCGTTTAAAATCTGAAACATGACACAAGTGAGACTGTTGGAAAGGATTGTTGTAACCAAGTAAAACATGTCAATAAAGCCTAGAATTAAGTACCATCCTGAATTGTAAAAATAAAACAAGTGAGAGTGTGAGAAAGAGGTATGAATCCACCAATAAAGTTGTAATAACTCCTGAATAAAGTATACTGCAGTCAGTACAGAATGAAATGAATGTGACAGGCACAACCAAAGAGTGAAATGTGTGCAATAAAGTACTGAAGCTGGAATGTGTGTCCCACAATTTGGATATGTTGCTGTACCTTTGCAATATGCAGATAGTATGGTTGTATGAAATACCAAACATCCACAGTTGTCTATAGCCATATAAATCAAATGTAGCAGGATGCTGTAGCTGAACAGAGCCAGATATGAATGTATATGAATAAAAATGCAATGTATATTAATGTAGCAGTAACATTCCCATCACCAACATGCTTAAGTTTACACATAGGAAACTGTAGTCAGACCTGTAGGGTGTATATATCTGCAGCTAGTAGAAATGTACAGCATATGTATAGGTATTTGAAGTTGTTAATCCATTCCACATGAAATGGGTATGTGTATTCAAAATTAACTCCCCTGGACATTTGTCCTGTTGGTTCATACATATTTGCATGTACGTTGATGCATGTGCCCTGTTCATACATCCAAACCTGATGGCCTGTTGCCATCAATCAACCCTGCATGTTGTTGAATTGTGTATTGTTGTTCAAATTATGCATGTGTTATGCTTGCTGTTCAATGGCTTGAATTTATGGGTGTTTGGTTAATGGGAATACTAATGCATGCTGTTACAACTAATTGTGAATGGTATTGTACGTTACTAACCCAAACTGTCATAAAATAATGCAAAACATAGGAAGACAGGGAAGGCGGGTTCCAGCGGACCCACCTCTCCCACCTCAGCTGGAGAGTGCACCTGGCAGTAGTGCCCAGGCCAGACCCTCCTCCAGTGGCCCTGTGCCACCTGTGGGTGGAAGTGCTGCAGGGGATGGGGCTTGTCCCCCCTCTGCAAGCGTGGCCGGAGGAGACCATCCACTCACCCTCTGTAGTGTCCGGACTGTGGTGCGTAGGGAGATCAGGCATTCTGTGCTTGCACCCCTACGCCAGCTTGAGGCACGGGTGGCACAACTCACTGGCGTGCCTGCTGCCCGTCCTACACAGCCCCCAGCACAGCCCCATCCTGGGCAGTGAAGGCACAGTGGCAACTGCCCATGGGTGGGGATCTCAGTTCCACTGTTGCCATCTGTGGGCTCATGGGCTCGAGATATCCAAACATCCAACCCCGTCAATTGTGTATCCCCCCACATGTGTCATACACCACCCCTGTATGCATCTTGTTTGTCTTGTCTGTTAACCTCCCCTACCTACCTCCCCAGCTATACCTACTTCCTGTACCTGACATTCCACTCTCACCTGAAAAAAAAAAAGGGCACTATGTTCCCACAAAAAATTTATGCCCCATACATAGCCGCCCATTTCGCATACATGTTTGCTGGACATGTAAACTGCAAATTACAATTGGCTGTACAAGAAATATTGTTGTCTTCACCCCTATCTCAGGGGTGGAAAGTTTCAAGTTTCACATCAAATTACAAACATATGCACAGCTGTTGTTGATAAAGAAATGGGCAGCTATAGGCCTTTCCTACATCCCTCCTGCAAATCATGAGCTTGTTTTCCTACTGTCCTACCCTCTTTGTGCCCCCTTTTTCACCACCTTCCTATCTCCCCATTTTCTTTTCTTTCAAAGAAATTAGCGCGGGTGTGCATGAGAGTAAGCACTTTTAAGCAGTAGTAAGCGGGTGTGCACTTCTGTGTGCTTAGCTAAGCGTGCGTGCGTGAAGCTAAGCGACAGTGCACATGCATGAGCTCCGCGCAAACCAGCGCTAACCCGCTTACAACTGCTTAAAAGTGCCTTAGTCACTCTGAATGACAAGGCCTGTAGTTTGCTCAGCAGCAAAATAAAATTCCTCTGTCAGTCTCGAACCAAGGACCTTGGAAACCGTAGTCTGCGTGATTTACCACTAAGCCATGACTGCTATACAAGAACAATGTGCTGAAAGAAATATATCATGAAATAGTAGGAATTAATGTAAAGGGAATATAGCAAGTCTAGTACACAAAGCATGTCATGTATATTTACTGTCAAATCTAGTGGATTTGTAAAATATTACTGTGTGAAGAGAAACAGCCATGCTAGTTGGTAGCTAGTAATGTCACAGTAGCACCTGGCAAGCCACACACATACTCAGAGCAGGATAAACACTGCCATAGTTGAATAGTTAAGAGCCCAGACATAGCAACTGTGACTGAGTTACAGGGATGTCCTGATTTGAAAACAAATGTCAACTGTGCCCCACTGACTCCCTGTGAAATGTACTAACAGTAGGCAGAAAGGTGTTACAACACATGCAATGGTAACTATGAATTACTGAAAGTATGCACCACTTGCAAGTCACAAATGGTGTAGTAATACATATGCTCAAAATAACCCACAGCCACAACTGCAGAATAGCAGAATATTTCATGGGTGTATCCCACTGATATGTACCATTCCATGAGGCTGATAAAAGATGCACCTGAGAGTATCTGAGGCCTGCTCAGCAGCATGATCAAATACCCTTCTAAGTGTCAGGGCCCACACCATGGCCAGACCACACTGCATGCAGTACCACCCTACCACAACAAACACATAGGGAATTGCTGCTCAAACAGATATAGCAAGCATTACAAGCTGTGAATGGAAATGGAAAATAGGAAAGCCATAGCAACACATTACAGGAAAGACACCTAGCAGGCATACAAGGAGTGAATGTAAAGGGCAACTATTGAAGCCATAGCAACAGATTGCAAGAGCCACTGCTATATACCAGTTACACCACAATTCCCACAGGAAAGCACACACACCCATATACACAGTATTACTAGTCGTAGGTGTCAGTTTACATACACACTGAGAAGAGGAAACTGGAGGAAGGAATACTCAGGTTACAGTACAATATGCATTGCAGTGTCTACAACACAGCCAGAAATATGAGAGACATACCAACCCTTACACTCACAGAACAGTGTCCACAGCAAACCAGCATGGTCCTCACCCTGATAATCTGAAAGGGCTACACCTACCTAACAGACCTTTTTATAACATTGTCCTGAAATCACAGTGAGAACTGCAAACACTACACAACAGGCTGCATGCAATTAGTAAATGCTGGCTAACAATTGGTGCAGAGGCCATCACATGGACATGTGCAGATACCTACAAAAGCATCCTGTACTCCCAGTCCACACATGCAATACTTTCATTGCACCCTCTGGAGGTAGAGAGAGAGAGAGAGAGAGAGAGAGAGAGAGAAATAGAAAGGAAAGAAAGAAAGAAAAAAAATATATATAACAACAAAACAAACAAGTTGTCAGCAGGCCAACTATCAGAAAGCCAACGCAAACAGCTGTAACAAACATAGGTAATGTAAAGTACTAATATAATAGTCTACATACTGTGAACCCTCCTTATGTGTTATTGGTCTAAATCTATGTATATGAAGATGTACATAGGGCAGGGGACATACTGCAACTGTCACTGAAGGCTGTACATACATATGTATGTGAAGGTAGCTATGTGCACATATCAATGTAGGTTGTAGTGCAATGTACAATGTAGGTTGTACAGTAATGGATGTTCCTCAGTACGTTAGTGTGTGTATACATATGTGTAAATAAAAAGGATTTTATATATATATATATATATATATATATATATATATCGTGTTTACATATGTATATTGAGATATGTATGTATATATATATATATATATATATATATATATATATATATATATAATATGCATATATGTATACATAGATAGAGAGGGATGTAGAAATACATAGACATATATAGATAGATAGAATATGTACGTACAGATATATGTAATACACACATACATATATAGATATATGTAGATATATATACATATACAGACAGATCTGACAGTCTACAGATATGTCTGTATATGACTATCTCTCTCTGTCCCACCCCCTCTCACTCTCTCTTTCCCTCTGTCTCTCTCTCTCTCTCTCTCTCTCTCCCCCTCCCTCCCCATATCTATATCTATATATATATCTATATCTATATCTATATATATATATATATATATATATATATATATATATATATATATCTATATATATATATATATATATATATCTATATATATACATATATATATATATATATATATATATATATATATATATATATATATATATATATATATATATATATATATATATATATATATATATATATATATATATATATATATATATATATATATATATATATATATATATATATATATATATATATATATATATACACTGAGTGAGGCACATGTGTGCAGATGTATTGCAACAGGTGCCTGGTGACAAAGGCATGGAGTGAACACCAGTGTGGATACTGGAGTACCATACCCCATTCCAAAACACTGACACCAGTAACCACCACATATGTGCTTGCCTGCCCACCACTGCATGTTTCAGGGGGGAACAGGGGCAACAAGTGTACAATAGGCTCCCCATTGATATACACAGTAGCACACAAGTCCTGTAATACCTGTACATGGTATGTGTCAGCAAACATGGTGTGTCAGCTATGGACATGTAGGTCACTGTACCCCTCTACACCCCACAATGTCCTACATGGTATATACCTCCCATGACAGCTACAGATATGGAGAAGGACACAGTCATACGTAAGTAACTGTGTCAATGCACTCAAACACATTACCTTTGCAGAGTGGCTGACAAGACCTCAGAACGCACCCAGACTACCTACATAGAGGTTACCACTGCTGGATATACATAGTTAAGTCACACCCATGACAGTTGTCCAACAACCATGGTAATACCTCACAACATCCACAACCCAAATTACCTATGTCTGTCGTCCTTGTCACCGCAGTAAAGAGCACATGGTGGAGGTACAGGTCCCTACCCACAGATAAGACATACCCTGGAGTAAACCACACAGCATTAAGAAGCAAGGCTCCCCATGAGTAGATGTCAGACATACCCCTGCTGAATGTTATGCAGATAGGTAATATGCCATATGAGTCACCCTGTGTAACTGTTTGAAAGGAGCAGGTACGATCACATCACATGTGTCACAAGGGGCAGGGTAGCATAACAGTATGCTGCTGTAGGCCCAAGGCCAATAGCATACTACCTACCTAAGACACAATGCACACCCACGAACCCATTGCAAACCAAATATGTGAGATGGAATGAGTGTGCCAGTGACTGGGTGCATGTTATGTACTGGTGTGATTGCTCACCATGACTGTCTGTCTGTCATGGTAGTGTGTTTCCTTGGTGTGAGGCCAGAGACAGATGTGTGAGGTATTGCGATCAAAACATACTACATTGCCATATGTTGTGCTGTGTTACCCTGTATGTGACTGTGGTGTAGGTAGGGTTATGGCAAGTAAGAGTAGTGTGCATTACTAGTGAAATATGTAACGTGCATTGCATGCAGTGCATGGGTTGATAATGTTCCCCATACAGTACCTTGATACAAACCCCCAGTGTGAGGTTGTGCATTGGACCTGAACCAGTATGCTGACTGCTGGAGTATACTAGTCTGTCGTATGGAGTGTGCCAGGTACTGTTCCACAGTTGTCGGCTGAGCACTGATATCTGGTCATTTACATGTGTATCCCCCAATAGACAGACAGATGCTATATATGGGGGTTAAGTTATATCACTACAGTCGAGTATTATGTGTATTATGTGTGCCATATTTTGCTGACATATTTTTCTTTTCCTTTTCAGGGCTATGGTTCACCAGCGAAACCCTGTGTACTCCGCTGCGGAGGATGAGGAGATACATCAGAGCCTGGTGCGGGATTTCGCAATACTCTTTTCCCGAACCAGCCAGAACCAGCAGGAGAGGGCTGCACTGTGGCAAGACCTGGTCCATTGGGTAAATGACATAGGCACACATAACCTGACATATGAGCAGGTACGCCATCACTGCAGTGATTTAATTAGAAATGTCCGTCAGCGTGCGTCGGATATCCACAGGCAACAGCTTGCCACAGGTGGTGGGGCGGCTATACATCCCCCCTCACCAGACTGGAGGGACTACTCCTAAGTGTTGTGGCTCCAGCCCAACAGCAACAACAGCAGCAGCATACATGCGTAATGATGGAGGCTGGAGCCACCCAGCAGCAGGACTCAGAGCATGCAGGTAACATGCCATATGTATAGTTGACTGTTCTGTACACTGTTAGTTTATGCATGTGTGAGGTGTGTCCTCGGTTTGTAGCTGTTATCTTGGTAATTATTGTGCAAGAGTGATATTCTCTATATCAGCAGTAGACCTGTGGAAGCCAACTGTTGTACTACTGAACTGTATCATACTCACAGTATCAATGGCACAGTTGTGCCCACTGACAATAAATGTCTCATTTCTGCAGGCCCCTCTGGTGTAACAGCAAGGCAGCCTATCCATGCTGGTGAGTGTGTAATAACAATACCTTCAATACTCTTGATACTAATAGTAATAATAGGCTGAAGCAGTAGTGCTATGTGTTTGACGGCAGGTGTGTTTGTGTCTGTGTATTGATATCTCATATACTGAGGAGTGTGCATGTGTGCATGTGCACCTGTGTGCATGTGCACCTGTGTGCAAGTGCACATGTGTGCATGTGTGCATGTGCGCATGTGCGCATGTGTGCGCATGTGTGCATGTGTGCATGTATGCATGTGCGCATGTGTGCATGTGTGCATGTGTGCCTGTGTGTATCAGTGGTGACATTGTGTACACATTGTAAACTGTGTTTCCTGTCTTACTCCCACAGGTTCTGGTGCTGCTCTGGTGTTGTGCAGCAGGGAACCTGAATCAGCTGCCGTGGATAGTGATAATGATGATACCTGTGTAATGGCACATGGAGGTGTGCCAGGGTCTGTTGTTGGTCAGCCAATTGACAGTACACAGCTGTCGACCCCATCAATGTGCACAGTCATTCTGCCAATACATCCTTTGTCACCAATGTCCCTAGGTAATGGACAGGATACAGTGGGCATTGACCAGGGTAATGTGGTATCGGTGGCACATGCATCCCCACACAGCAGCCATGGCCAGGGTCCTGACATGGTACCACACAGGCAGATGTCCAGGGGTTCTCGTGGGAGCATCCGTGGGCGTACCACCCCTGTCAAAAGTGCCCACAGAGGTCTTTCAACCTCAGCTATGTTTCGGGCTGTAATGCAGGCACAGTCACGTATGGAATGGTACACCAGATAGGGTCTGAGGGAGCTGAGAGCATGTCACACAGCTATGAATGACAGTATGCATGATGTTGCAGCTGCCATCCATAATTTCACCAAGGTCATTGACAGACGTTGGGGGGGGGACACATTAGATCTGTTCCACAACTACATGTCTATGAGCCAGGGCAATGGTGGACGGTTGAGGCATCGACGTGGGCGTATGCCAGCAACAGCAGCAGCTGGCAGCTGTCGCAGATGACAACAGGCCCGCAGCCACTCCCATAGTGCCAGCAGCAGCCCCAGCAATGCTGGGTCTGTGCTGTCATCAGACTGCCCCAGGAGACCAAGTGCACGTGGCTCTAGACAGTCCCAACAGGGACCTGTCTCCGGTCACCAACCACCCTGCTTCTGATGACAGTACCCAGTCTGGCTTAGTACCTGATACGGTCCGTAGCACCCCTGCCAGGCACAGGTACCATGTCCGTGGCCAGAGACAGTGATCTGTATGACCTGGCAGGTACAGTCTGTGGCTGTCCACAAACACCTGTATATGGCAGCCATGATGTGGAACTGTGTGCATGCATACACACATGCGAATTGATAACACCTAGGGCTACCGCATACACGCACACACTGCATCAACATTGCCCCATCTTGTACTGCTGTCCCTCACCAACACACACACACACACAGACATGTCAATTGGTTGTATCAGTGGCAGACTCAGGCATATCAAGTACACACCCTGTGCATATGATGAAACTGTGCCACCTCCTGCAATCTGTAACATCGGTGCAGGAACAGGTTAACATGGTGCTGATGCACAGAGTGACTACATAGAAGTGTAGTAATAATATCATGTTGTCAACAGTACAGTGTAATGATATCATTGTGGGTATATCCCAGCATGCCTGATGCAGTTACAGTATGAATGTCATTGTATTGTTTTGTACACCCATAGTAATTACCATAGTGTAATGTCTGCACATCTTTGCATACTGGTGGTGAGGCTGTCAACAGAAGGCCACCTACATAGGTAGCAAAGGGGATAAGAAAATGTTAGTATTGATACTCAATGATGGACATGTCAACTGCAAGTTGCATGCTGTCCACACTCGACTCTGTAATGAGGATGTTTGAGGATGTTGATATCTGTGCAGTAATACACAACAGGTTCAAGACTCACAAGAGCACCCTAGCACTACAAGGTCACACCTCATACCATGCATGACAGCCCCAAAACACAGAACCAACTATGACAGGAGGGAGAGTCTCCATACATGTCAAGGATACTGTGGTGCCAGGACAGGTAGCATACATTCAACTAAGTCTGGAACTGCTGAGTGAGGGCTCAGTGTCTGATATTCGAAATGTGTATTAGTTCAGGTATGAGAACTTGGGTTTCAGGCCAGTTATTCTACATTACGAAGGTACATGGTCTGTACACTTGTGGGAGGTAGGGCTGGACCCAGCCCATCTGACCTGTGAATTTATGGGTGCAGGCTTATAGTGCCTGCATATATGCACTGTTACCTACTGGAAGTTGTACACCTTGTTTGTTGTAGCATAGTCTAGATCCAGGCCTGCTGACTGTAGCTTTGTTTGTATGCATGTTTGCTTGTTATGTCCCTGAAACACTGATTCCACCTGCAATGCCGATTTACAGCGCCTCTGTGGATCCCTAGTGACATCTGTATTGCTTACTGTACCGATGTCCATGTCTCACTTGACAGAACATCACTGTTTGTCCTGTTTGCATGTAGGTTGCCTGTAACACATTGCATATGACTTACCTGGCATTTGCTCACAAAAGCATTTATATATGCCAGCACTAACAAATCAGGAGCTCTACACCCTCACATAATCACCTTGAGTACCTTGTTCCCCATTGGCCCTATGTGTTGTTAATTATTATGGGATTCACAATACTATGGTAGCATGTGCAAAGGTCACTTGTCAATCTCCTCTCTGGTCCATTTGGTGAATCTGTGAGTCATGTGGCAATGTTACAGCTGCCTCATGTACACAGACAACCCTCTCCCCTTCCCATAAACTTACAACACATGTGAGAGATCCAACCACATAGCCAAACTGGGGGATAAGCTCTCTTAACTCAGTACTGGCATACCCTGTCAGGTGGAGTGGGATACTACAGTGAATACAATACCAGTCTCACATAGACCTGCCATGACAGCAATCCAAACACAGAAACACACAGGAACATTCTTGGAGTCTCAGAATAGCATCCTGCCTGAGCAGCAGACACCTGCGAAGCAGACACACAAGCAAAATGTTACGGCAGAACAGAGCACGTGCAACACATAGCTCACAAAGTCTGTGTGCCAAACAGTCACAGCCCATACGGCTTAACAACACACCTGCTACAGTTGTAATAGGTACCTCTATCGTCAGGTAGACTGAGGTCCTGCTCACCAGGCTGAACAAGGAGAAGGTCACGGTGAGATGCCCATCGGGCACTATGATCCACCACATAACACAAGCATACAGGTCACTCCAAAGCATGTACAAATATGACTCAGTCATTGTCCATGCCAGTGTGAATGACTTGTGATGTACCTCCCTGGACTATATGATAGGGGACATAGAGGGGCTCTCTGAGCATGTGGCACAGCCTGGTATGACCCTGACCTTGAGTAGCATCTTACCCTCACCAAGAATGCTGCCACAATATGTAGACAGGATGATCAATTTCCACAATTGCCTTATGTTTCAGTGACATTCAAAGGGGATCCAATGCCTGTCAGTGTAGGATTACATGCTAGACAAGCCACGTTGCTTTGCTAGGGGCAGCTTGCACCTGTCACCCATGGGCCATTGTATATTGGCAAAGGCTCTTGCTACACACATAGTGCCTTTTTATGCAAGGCTCAAATTACATAGCCACCTACACAGGTATCACACGGGATAGGACACTAATAGTAATGCTACTCAATGCCAGCAGTGTAAACCTCAAGATGCATGCAGTGGAAACTGTCCTTAGCATGGAGAACAGCAATATCCGTGCAGTAACAGAATCCTGGTACAAGGCTCCCAGGTGCACCCCATCACTGCCAGGTCATATCTCATACCATGCTTGTCGTCCCCTAAACATGCACCAAACCAGAACAGGGGGGATGTATCCAAAGGCACCACAGATACACACACCTCCAGGTTGGTGGCACTGCACAAAGCATCAGAGCCTATCCATGTGCAACTAACAGTGGGTTAGACTGCCTTCAGGTTCATAGCCTGGCACACACCACCCTCCCATACCCAGGAAACCCACTTGGCCTTCCTGACAACACTGGGAATATAACGGTCTCTACAAACACCATTATATGGGTGGACTGCAACTACCCAAACATAGAGTGTGAGCATTACTCTAGCTCCAAGACCCTAGCTGAAAGGTTCCTAGCATTTATTCACTGAATTGCTATGGAACAACATGTTACCACTCCCACAAGAGGTGAAAACATGCTGCATCTGTTCATCAACAACATGTGGACTATATGCTCCAGACCAGACGTGTATCCCTCGCTGGTAGGATGACACCATATAAAACTCACACTGTATATTCACATACCACATGCAGCCCCTGCACAGAACACTACAGTCATACAGTTGTCTAATGCAAATTCCATGTATTCACGTGAGGCAGGCTTCAGACATGGGAACTATTGAAGGTCACAGGTACATATGTGTATGTGGCATACACATACATCATGTGTGCATTAACATTACTGATATAATCTATGTCGTGCAATATTGGGAACAACACCCCACACACATGGACAAACTGTGTGACAAAAGCACACATGGCGTTTGTAGGATACAAACCCCTACCTAACTGTGTTATGACACTTGTGAAAGACGCAGTAGCAGAGCATGCTATTTGCATTACTAAGAGGCTTGCTTTCCCCTGCTGTACTTATAGGGTGCTGACATCATCAGTGTTTAGACAGTGGAATATGCAGCATGTGGTGTGTTGTACTAGTTGCCAAAAGGGACATTTCTCTTACACAAAGAATTGCACACACTCTACTCCCCCCTTACATTCACACGCACACTGAGCACTTGCAGGATGCAAACCCCTACCTAACTATGTTATGACACTTGTGAGAGACGCAGTAGCAGAGTGCGCTATTTGCATTACTGAGAGGCTTGCTTTCTCCTGCTGTACTTATAGGGTGCTGACATCATCAGTGTTTAGACAGTGGAATATGCAGCATGTGGTTTGTTGTACTAGTTGCCAAAAGGGACATTTCTCTTACACATAGAATTGCACACACACACACACACACACTAAGCACTTGCAGGATTCAAACCCCTACTTACCTATGTTATGACCCTTGTGAGAGACGCAGTAGCAGAGCATGCTATTTGCATTACTGGGAGGCTTGCTTTCTCCTGCTATACTTATAGGGTGCTGACATCGTCAGTGTTTAGACAGTGGAATATGCAGCATGTGGTGTGTTGTACTAGTTGCCAAAAGGGCCATTTCTCTTACACATAGAATTGCACACACACTGAGCACTTGCAGGATTCACACCCCTACCTAACTATGTTATGACACTTGTGAGAGACGCAGTAGCAGAGCGCACTACTTACATTACTGGGAGGCTTACTTTCTCCTGCTGTACTTATAGGGTGTTGATATCATCAGTGTTTAGACAGTGGAATATGCAGCATGTGGTGTGTTGTACTAGTTGCCAAAAGGGACATTTTTCTTGCACATAGAATTGCACACACACTGAGCACTTGCAGGATTCAAACCCCTACCTAACTATATTATGACACTTGTGAGAGATGCAGTAGCTGAGTGCGCTATTCAAATTACTGGTTATCATTTGTGCTCCTGACATATGTATAATGTGCTGACATCATTATTTATGAAGAAGTATGTACATCTGTTATTATCCATCAGTAAGGGGGAGAGAATATAAATGCATTAACTTTGCAGAGGCACAGTGGCCTACTGTACTGCGGAGGCAGACGCCAAATACACTGTGGATAGCCTTCTGTATTCCCTAGGGACAACAGCCTAGTATTGCACTCTACGGCCATATGTTTACCTGTCAGATGCAAGTATCTGTTGCTCATATACTGTTTGTGGGTCTTTATTGCCATAGCTTTCCCTATCTCTCTGAACAACTTGTGTACTGTGGCAGATGTTTGCATATGAGTGGGATCCAGTACTTTACTTATGTCTCTGTTGTAATTTCACTGTGTGCACTGGGCAGATTTCTGTATTGTGGGAGGTTCCTGTGTTAACACATACAAATGCCAGATATGTGTGTGCAACTGCTGAACTGTGACATGGCCTAAGTGTGTGAGCATGCCCAGTTCACAGTTTCTATGGCTTCTTGACTGACACGCCTTATTTATCTAAGTGTGCGAGCATGCCCAGTGTGAACTTTCCATATGTTGGGATCTGTGGTCCACCACATTTGTGTTTGTGTGTGGACTTCATCTATATTTCACATGTACAGTTGAGTGTTGGACGTCAGGTTGTGTTCTTACTGCCCAACTGCTTTGTGTCTGAACCTAACAGGCATTATGCTGTGCCTGCAGGGTTGCCATGGGATAGTTTGCATACAGTTGTCAACATCCTTTCATACTGATCAAACAGTGTATTGTCGTATAGTGTACTGGTTCAGTACTTTCACTGTGGTGGACAGTATCATCGGTTTCAGTCCTATCACTGCTTGTAATATTTATAGTGAGCACACCAGACTGGTTGAGGGCCAGTTGTGCAGATATGAGACCATGTTGCTTTTTGTTCAGATATGGATAACATAGAACAAGATTGTCCGACATTGTTAATATATTCCACAACTTGTGTGGACAGTGACAGACAATGGCCATGTGCCCTGGGCCATTTGTAATGCTAGTCAGAGAGTGTTTGTCCTTCAACACACATATTTACTGGTGTTTGCCATGACATATGTCAGGGTTAGTGTGCTGTGCCTTTGTCTACCCGTGACATAAAGGTGATATCCAGGGTACACCTACCATCTCCCATCCAGTCATCATGATTCCTCTGGATGACAGTCAATGAGGGAGTCCCTGGATAACCTGTACTGGGAGTTTAGTCATGAGTGGAGTGAGCTTCTGGGTTATGGACCAATCGGTACAGCATGTCCTGTTTATGTCTGTGCTGGGGTTCAGGCCTGTCATCTGCATAGGTCACCAGAATTCAGATTTTACATGGTGCCAAATGTCCATTGATTCCAGCTTGGTCATGGCTTTATACATCAGGCACAGATCACCTCCAGCCAGGTGGTATGGCACTGTGTGGAGTTGCAGTTTGTTTAATCAGGCAACACATGGCATCTGTTACAGCTCTGAGATCCTCCTGGTGGGGTATTTGTGGGGTCTTTCCAGTTGATGCAGGTGTCTGCTAAGGTACATCCCACAAGGGCCATTGTACGCAATTGTGAGGCTGCTGATGGATGACTGGAGAGGCACAATGCCCTACCCTGACCTAGCTGTGCTTACCTTCATGATTAGGTGGGTATATGGTATGTTTCTGTAACCACTACAGACACATGGTTGTCACATGCAGGATATCTATCACCTTGTGTCCCCAGGTCTCTTATTGCTCCTGATGTACTTAATGGGTTAACACCTATGTGGTACTTTGTGGCCACGTACTGTGTTTCCACAGGGGATGACTATACACTATTCTGCATTTAGCTTGTTGACATGGCTGTGGCACCACTTGTCTGTTTCTATGTGTGCCTTTTGTAGGATGCTTGTGTCAGCTGGAGGGTCCGATATGGTGGGCAGTTTGTAGTCATCTGCGAACCTGTTCAGACAGAGTCCTTCCATGTTGGCCTGTACCTATGTGACATATATAGCATACAAGAGAGGTCCCAGGACCGTGCCTTGTGGGATGCCAGTTGTACCTGGTTTGTAGTCTGACATGGCTGCAGCATGTCTGACCAGGTCAGTTCTGTCGTTGAGCTGGTTTGCAATCCATCTATTTGGATAGGGGTTTATAGTTAGGCTGGTGAGCTTATCTGTACTGAACAACTGGGGTATTTATGGAAGGGATTAGCAAGGTCCAGATAGGCTGTGTGAACCACATTCCCATCATCAATGGCCTTGGTGTGTGTTTCACATGAGTCAGACATGTTTAAGGGGCAAGATCTGCCCTATGACAGCCACACTGGGTAGGGTCCAATTTCTGTAGGTACCCAATCTCGTTATTCCTGGGATCCATGATCATCCTCTCCATTACTTTGCCAACCAAGATAGTCAGGGTTGAGGGGTCATAGTTTGCAGTATCCATTCAGGCACCACCTCTGTGGTGAGGGACCACTGTTGCTGTACACTGCTCTTTGGGTACATATCCTGTGGTAAGACTGTGAGTGCGCAGTAGTGCTATTTGGTGTTCCATTCTTCTTATAAGTACTTGTTGGACACGACCCAGGACACCATCTGGTACCATTGATGCTGTGTGGTTTGCTTTGTAGATGCTGGCTGTTACCTCAGCATCTGCAATGTCAGGGGGCCAGTACTCTGCTGGGATAGATATTTGGCAGTTTGGTGCTGGTGGGGAGTTTGCAAAGAATCTGTTAGGTTGGATGTTGGCAATGTGTGTGGGTTTGGTGTATTGTTTGTGATATTTGAATACTGCAGAGCATATCTGTGGATTATCACCATGGTTCCTACCATCAGTTAGGACAGCTGTGTGATTATCCTTTGTGTCCTGCACAATTTGTATCATCATGGGTTCATAGGTTCATACTAGGCTATCTGCCCTGGCCATGTTTGAGCATAGACAGACTGTGTGTGGCTTTCGACACCCCTTGCAATGTGCATATTATGCCCATTTAGGGTTTACTTTACTAGATGTGACACAGGGATGGCCCCCAGTGTACACCTACTATCTTCCATGCACTTGACCGGATTTCTCTTGTTGAGTATAAGTGTGGAGCTCAGCATATCATGGACTGGGATTCTGTTCCAGAGTGTAAGGAGCCTCTGGGTTATGGATCTGTCCCTCCAGCACATCCTATTTATCTATGTGTGGAGGTTCAGATATCTCACTGTGGTGTCTCTGCTGGATTTGGAGTTTCTGCAGTGGAGCATGTCCATTCATTCTGGATTGGACATGGCCTTGTACATCAGGCATACATCGCCTCTGAATGTGAATTGGGCTGTGGTTTCTTCAGCCAGGCAGCAGATGACAAATGTTTGGAACCTTTATCCTCTTGGTGAGGTACATTTGGGGTCTTTCTAACTGCTGCAGGTGTCAGGTAAGGTACATCCAAACTGGGGCATTGTTCTCAAGTATGGGCCTGATAAGGGAAGAGTATGGGGGCACAGTGACCTCTCTTGATCTACATGTGCATCCTTTCATATTAAGGCAGGCAATATAGCAGGTCTTCCTGGCCACCTTGGCAATGTGAGTGTCACATGACGGGTTAACATCCACTTGTGTCCCTAGGTCCCTGATTACTTCTTCCATACATAATGGATTACCACCTATGTCATACTTTGTGTGTGCCTTGTTTGGTATTTGTTGAGACATTCATACTCTGCAGTGTCTTCAGGAAGGCTGGCTGGGGTTTCTGGGTTTGTGAGGGTGGTCTGTAGCAGGCTGCAAACAGGGACGCAGTTTGAGCCACTGTTACTTGCCCGTGGATAGTCCATGCTGCTTCTTGCTGTGGTACCAACCTGGGAGTGTGGTTATCCTTGACAATTACTGATAGCCACACTCCTATTGTAGTTTGTTCCATGTTTTGGGGCTGTAGAGCATGGTATAAGGCATAACCTGGTAGTATTAGGGTGCTATTCTGGGCCTTGACCCAGGTTTCTGTTACAGAACAGATATTACCATTCTCCATGCTGAGGTGGGTTTGGTCTGCATGCACCTTGCAGTTTAGACTTCTGGCATTGGGTAGCATTACGTCCAGGTTGTTATCCCTTGTGCTACCTATGGTGGTGGGTTTGTGTTTCCAGCCTTACATATTCAAGGCACAGTGGGGGTGACAACAGCCTTTGCCAGTATCCACACAGCCAGGTGTGCTGGGTGCGTGCCATCCCTAGCAGGTGGAGCATCATGTCTTGCTCAGCATGTCATCCCAGGCTGTCAGCCATTTGTTCCCCTTTGCTAACAGCAATACTTCAGCCAATTATTGTACTTGATCTTGTTGTCTTCATAGTGTGGTAGTGTGGCATCATGCTTGGTGAGGGTGAGATGTTAGGCAGGGTCATCATGTTTGCATATACTAGATGGTGTTACATTGCTTAACACATGGCAATCATGCCTCAGGTGGTGCTGCAGGGCTGCCTATGTTGGATGCACATACTACACTCTCTGTACATGTTTGAAAGCAGGTTGTGTCATCGCGTCCCTGTTACTATATGAGTGAGTCAAAGAAGGGTATCATTCCCAGGGTTCCTACTGAGCCAGTGTATGTGCTATATGTTGCCTCTTTGCCAAGGCCAGGGCATACTGGGCATGCCTCTTTCTGCCTACTGGGGCAGGCTCAGGTTGTTCCTCCTCCGAGTCACGCTCTGCCTATGATGGCCTTGGCAATGGTGGGGGGCTGTTTGTCCCAGCCCTATGCTGGTCCTGCTGCAGCTGTTTTCACAGAATCATATTATGTAGCATAACACATACCATGACAATTTGGGTACATGTAGTTGGTGAGTACTGCAAGACTCCACCAGATGTGTCCAGGCACTGGCACCGTGACTTGAGCAGCCCAAACACACGCTCTGTTACATTTTGTGTTTGTGCATGTGCCTCATTATGGCGTTCTTGTTCAGGTGTGTGTGCATTTCTGAAGGGTGTCATCAGCCAAGGCTCCAGTGCATATCCAGCATCCCCCACTAAGTGACCATGTGGGATGTCCCCATTGGCAAATGTCTGGTACAGCTGCGTCAGATGCCAGATATGGCAATCATGGTAGCTTCCAGGGCAGCCAGCACACACATTCGTTATTATGCCCTGGGCATCACACATGACCTGGCAGTTGATGGAGGGGAAGCCCTTGCGGTTGATGTAGGCCCTACCCCGCTCACCAGCTGGTGCCTTGATGCGTATATGCATGCAGTCTATTGCACCCACTACCTCAGGGTATTCCGCTATTTGCTAGAAGAGTCGCATATTGCTGGCCAGCATCCAGGAACTGTTGCAGTACCCTGGATGCAGATGCCTATGAGATCCCCATCATATCACCAGTTGGTCTCTGCAAGGTACCTGTTGCTAGTATTCTTAGGCCAACACATACCTTGGTTTCCACTGGGATGGGTTCCCCTCTGTTGGTTCTGTGTGTGAGGCATGGCCTGCACAGCTCAACTATTTGCTGTAGGAGGTCTCTGTCCACTCTATAGCGCTCCACTATCTCCAGCTCATGTAACCCCTGGTAGGTGACCCTGGGCCTGTGCAATCTTCTCCGTCTCCTCACTGTGGGTTGTCTGGCAGCATTTGCATTGTCACCATCCTCAGCAAGTCTCCTATGTCTCCTGATAACAGCTATGGCAGCCCCTAGCATGTTTGTTCTGAGTGCAGCTTTTTCAGTTTTCACTTCTAATAGCTTACTTCTGTCTTGCAGTGTCTCTTGAGAGAAACATACTGCAATGCTGTTTGCAGTGTTTTAAGTGCTCGGCTGGGCTAGTATTCTGCCTGTGTAATTGCCTGCTTCTAATTGTTTTCACCTGCTAGCTCTACCAGTATTCCCTGCTAGCTTCCTACTATTTCTTCTGCTTCCTTTTTCCTCTCTGTTTCCTCAGGGGGGAGCAGTGCGCATACCAGCGAAAACACGCTCACAGTGGCTACCACACGCACACACATGCTTACATGGACTACAATCTGCTTATTCGGGTTAAAACGCGCACACACCAGCGCAAACAGGTTTACAGATCTTTAAACAGGCTCCTACATGCTTACTCTGCCTTACACGCGCACACTCTGTCTTACTTGCGCCTCCCAGCGTGCACACGCGCGCATGCACGCACAGCAAGAAACTTTGGTGTTAGCCAGAGTGTACACCTTCCATTTCTTGACTTTCCCATGCTTATCTGTCGACACTCCTCTTTCTATGCTGTGTGACTGACATCTTTCACATACCACTTTGCTCCAATGAGCTTGATTTCTTTCTAACATTCCCCCCTGTGATGTCACCTATCTCCTACTCTGTTACTCCCCCTTATCTAACTCTTACACTGCACGGAATGTGCTCATTTGCTGTGTGACAGTGAGATTCACTATCCTACCACTCATTTACATAGGATTGCCTACTAATGCTTAGTTACGTGTCTTACACTCAGCTTCACCCTTAGCAACCACTAAACGGTGGCCATGTTGTTTTCGGTCTGCTAGTCCCTGCATTGTAAATCCATGCATTCCATAAAACCCACATTTGTGGGTTTTAAACCTTTATTTTTATGTTTTATATAGTGCAGCCCGTTTGCGCGGGGCTGCGCTGCGTTTAAACCTCGCCGATCGCCGAAAAAAAAATATTTATTTTATTTCATGTTTGCATCGGGTTACTGTGCCAGTGGCCACATATTTGGCCATTGGCATGCTGCCTGACACATATGCACACTTTATTTGATGCTGACATGGCTTCATTGTGTTATTTGCAGAAACGTACTCAGTTGTCAACTGAGTACATTTCTGCACCTAACACGATTCTTACACGGGCTGGTTTCAGCTTCGTGGATCGCTAATCTACCTCATTTGCATGCCTTTCAGCTGCAAGTGAGGTAATTAGCATATCCACGCCCTGCCAGTGTAAGAGATGTTTTAGCTGGTTTCTTACATGGTATTTCGGGCTGTTTCTGGATCGCTATGGCTGCATGGAGTCTTACACGACTCTTAGACTCCGTGCAAGCCATCGTGAATCCTGCTCTAGTAGTTTTAAAAAAGGTTTTAAATACACTCAGAGCATCTAGGACTCCTCATGGCTCCTGTGGACCTAGCAACATCCAGGCCCCCTGCTTCTTCACCAGCTATCAAAGTGCAGACTTGCCTAATTAGGATGTACTGACTTAATGAATGTAGGAAAAAAAAAAAACTAAAAGAGTAAGACAAATTGTGAGAAAAGGAAGATAAATGTAATCTTGGTGTGAATAAGCCAAAATTGGTGGGAGGGGGCAGGGAAGCACCAGGTGACATGGAGGTAATGGACAGTGTGTGTGGGGGGAGTGTGCTGTGGATTATTTGTCTAGTGCACCAGTTGATATAAGCATGTCCTGGCTGGCACTCTCATCTGTTAGTTACTAGTATGAGACCTAATATTAAAGTGTTTTGGGGGGTGTTTAACAATTACTAAGCAGCCCGTTAAGTGTTGTTATTACTGAATGTCATATTTGGGAAGCAGTTAACAAGCTTATCATTTTTCTGTTAATCAGACTGTAATCTCTGTGTATGGTGTAATGCATTGATAACTATCAGTACACTGAGTATGGGACAATAACACCTGACATTCATAAAATAATATATAATTATGCATTACATTTAGTGCAATCTAACAAATGCTCAATAGTTGCGCTATGATGCAGTATTAAAGCTGTTTCAGTTGCTACTCCAACAAATGAGAAGGAGGGGTTGGCAAGATGGTTACGGTCTTTATGTCAAGAATATGAGGTACAAGGTCTGATTCTGACTTCTGGTTATTAGATAGCATATAACAACTTGCAGACTAATAGCATAGTGTTTGCTTTTATATATCTATATATATATATATATATATATATATATATATATATATATATATATATATATATATATATACATATACACACACACACACACACACACACACACATATATATATATATATATATATATATATATATATATATATATATATATGGTTCCCCTTTATAATCTTGAAATACTGAAATTTCAGTATTTCGCAACTATAAAGGCGAATTTTTAAAATGTTGAAAGTGCATAATTGCAAATTTGAATATTTCAAAATCGTGGCTATGGCTTTACGTTACGTGATGTGTGCTGTTTGGTTGGGATGTTGTTCGGCATAGTCTATGGAGTTACATGGAATTTAAGGTAAGTGAGTGTTTTGTAAGGGTTTTGGGTGGGAGTTTGAGTGTATGTGAGATTGTTTGTAAGTTGTATGTGTGGGTTAGGGTAGGAAGGTGAAAGTATAAGTGTGTAATTGTTGGATGTGTTGGTATGTGTCTATGTTTGTGTGTGTGTATGGGGGGGACACCTGTGGAATGTCTGGGTGTGAGTGTACTGTCTTTTACTGTTTGTGCGATCTCAGAGTTAGTATATATAACTAGGGGGCTGTGGGGGTGCAGCCCCCCATTTGGGGGGTGCAGGGAGGCTTGCCCCCCTGCTTATGTGTAGTGTAGTTATGTGGATGTGTGGTGTTTTGTGTGTTTATTTGTTTTATAGTGTGGGTGTTGTGGTTTATGTGTGGTATGGTGTATGCTGTGTGTTTGGGATTTGTAGTTTCGGGATTGTGATGGTTCGGTGTTTGAAGGTTTCGCCTTTATGATTGCAAAATACTGAAATTTGAGATTTCAGTATTTCGCAATTATAAAGAAGAACCATATGTGTATACATATACATTTTATTTATAGGTTAGTACTAAGCTAACTGCCCTTGTGAGCCATTTTAAGCATAGCCAATTATCCCTTGTGAGACTCAAGCCCTGCACCTTGTGTTTATAAGGCAAACACCTTAACCATTAGACTACCAGCCAATCCTTTACTGGGTTAGTCTAGCTGGGCTTGTGGCCCATTTTCAGTGGAGACCCGAGGAGAAAAGCTCTGGTACATAGTATAAAATGCAGAAATTTGCAACATTACAATATATATATATATATATATATATATATATGGTTACCTATCATTTCATCGAAAGTTCATTTCATCTAAAGTTCATTCCATCGAAAGTTCATTACATCGAAAAGCATTTTAGGTGGGGCTTCTTCACACACTAATGGGGCTGTGCCCCCCACACCCTCCCTAACTATATATATCAACTCCAGGGTCGCACAACATTGGGGAAGGGGGCAAATGCCTTTCGATGTAATGAACTTTCGATGGAATTAACTTTAGATGAAATGAACTTTCGATGAAATGATAGGTAACCATATATATATATATATACATATATATAAAGTACAGAAATTTGCAAAGTTACAAACATACAAAAAGCTCTGGTATATGGTATAAAATGCAGACATTTGTACATTACAAAAATATATAAAGTACAGAAATTTGCAAAACTTACAAACATATAAAAGACAGAATTACAGAAAGTTGACACATTGCTAGTAGATAATATGAGTTATATATGTCATAGTTAGTCTGTACAGAAATAACAGTTTTACAATAGTATATACACTGTTTTGCAATTAAGAGGATATCAGTTGGGAATATGAGTAAGATAGGCCAGAGGCTCGCATGCAAACATTTTAAAAAGATGTATAGAGAAAGACCTATGACATTTTGTTAAGATTAGCATAGGAATGATGATTAAGTGTGGAGTTAGTGGTGTGGGTGTTTTTTTTTTTTTTTAGGTGGGAGCATGTGAAGGACATTCCCATTTGGAGGATAGATGGGAGAGAAGCATGGATTTGAAGTTGTTGTGGTTTGGAATATTACGTAGTGGTGGGGGGGAGGGTGTTCCACAGTTTGGCTATGGTGTGGGACAGTAATAGTTGGCCAGGTGAGTATAGGGGTTTGTGTACATGTAGGAGGTTTTTGGCCTTTGGACCTCAGGGTGTGGCTAGGTGTGTAATGTGTTAGAGATTTGGCAAGAGAGGAGCATTCTGTTGGTTTGAAGATGAGTTTGTGGGCTGTTGTAAGTTGTAGGTATTTTAGGTGGTTGTGAGGTTCTAGCCAGTTTAGTGTGTATAGGGAGTGGCAGTGATGGGAAGAGTTCTTAGGTTTGGTAGCAAATTTGCAGATTTTGTTGTAACAAGTTTCGAGTTTGGAACGGAGGCCGAGTTGTAGGTTGGAGAATAGGGTAGCACCATACAAGAGAGAGGGGAGAAGGAAGGTAAATGCGAGGGTTTGACGGGAGGAGGGTGTAAGGTAGCAGTTATTTCTGTAGAGGAGACTAATTTTCTGGTGTTTTTTTTGATTGCAGAGAGGATGTGGGAGTCAAATTTTAGGTTTTCATCAATGGCAATGCCATTTAGCTTGGTACTGGGAACAATTTCTAGAGGAATGTTATTGTGGCTTTTGATGGAAAATTTGTCTCTGTTGAATTCGGAGGTTTTGGTAGGAATGAAAATCATTAGTTTTGTTTTGTTAGCATTTAGGGCTAGGTGATGGGATTGCATCCATGATTCTGTTTTGGAGAAGGCGAGTTGGATATTGAGTAGAAGTTTGGAGGGACATATAAGGGAAGCAATTACATTTAAATAAAGGCAATGTTATGCATGTTCACATTATAAATGTTTAAGTTTTAAGCAAGTTATATTTTGACAGTCTGTAATCCTGTTCTTTATGTAATAGAATCTGTTTGGTGGACAATTGCGTTTATTCTTCAAGGTAATGATTGTTATATTCTAGGAGTTTGGAGGTTCTTCTTTCTGTGTTTTACCGGCTTGTGACTGGCATCGTATCAAGGTGAGGAAGGGGGGGGGCAGGGTGCTTTTCTTCATCCTGGTTGGAGGACACACAGCAGCCATCCCTCCTTTTCATTTCTCTTCCTGTCCTAGACAGGTTTAGCATGGAGTATGAAGGGTTGGCAACTGGTTACAATATTGTATTGACGCCATCGTCCTGCATGGCCAAGAGACACTTTCTGTATGCCACTCAGTCTGAGGCCTGGACAAGCCATCCAAGAGATGGCTGGTTACACTACCCAGGAGGGGGTTGCCTGTAGCCCTGAGGCTACTATTGTCTACAACTACCTTCTCTAGGCTCACTTCTCACTGTCTTTTATCCACTTCTGACTTTGCCAACTTTCCTTCTGAAGTCAGCCCTGCAGATTATTTCTTCTATAACTGCTTTAGTATCTGTCTCTACCCACTCCGTTCGCCCTGCGGGCTCACTCCACTCCCCTCCCCCAATTTCCATCCACCCCCAGGGGTCCTACTCTTATACTTACTAGACACACCTCTTCCTCTTCCTATTACTCTCTGGGAACTTTAACATTGGCTATCTTCTCTCATATCTTCCTTCTCTTACCACTCCCCTTCTGTCTTACCACACCCTCCTCCTCCCCCCATCCTCACCTTGTATACTTCCATAACTACATACAGACATCCAATAACTATCCTTTCCAATGCATAAACCACCCACCCCATTACATATCCTACTATTATTCACACTTTTACCATTACCACCTTTAAATTTTGCCTACCTACTCACCTCCTATGAAAACCCACTATATCCACACACTTACTCTAATAAGCAAACAAACTCTCCATCCCTACCAATCCTTTATAACCATGCTAATATAACATCTTCACCCAGCTACCTACTTGCAAAGTATCATAGAATACTACACATTAAATATAAAACTCTAAATCTTAGGAAAACTCTACTTCTATACAGCAAATTCCCTAACCCAAGCTATCTAAGACTACTCCTCTCATTAAAGGATGGTGACATTCACCCAAACCCAGGCCCAACAACTACTCTTATCACCCTCCATAACCACAATCAATCAACTATTTATTCCCTTACTAAACCATCTAATTCACTCCTTGTAGCTCAACTTAATATACATGGCATTAACAACAAAGCAATTCAACTCCAAGCTCTCATAGAAGTCTACTCCTTTGACATTCTCTGCTTAATAGAAACATGGCTAAAACTTGTAACCAAAGACAATGAAATCATCCCACCTGGATATAATATCCTGAGACTTGACCGAGTAGCCAAGAAGGGTGGTGGGGTTGCTATTCTATTTAAATCTGGCTTACAGTTAACCACATACGACTGTAAACCACCTCTAGATTCCAATGCTGAAATTCTCATCTCCAAACCTGAACTTAACAATGCCAAATCAATCTATATTATCTGTCTGTATCTACCTCCTGGTAATAACAGTGTCACCATGGAAAATATCCTTTGCTGGCTATCCCAACACCTGCCCCAAGAAACCATAATCCTAGGTGATATAAACATTGATTGGATGCTATCCACCAGGATAAATAAAGCTAATAAGAAAGCAAGCACATTAGACTGGATTCTCATAAACAGCCATCCTCACATATATGATTCTGGAACCCTCCCTGATGATATAAGTGCCCACTCACTTACCTACATCATCAGGCATAACACCAATGCTACCATTCCAACCACTATCAGAAATATCAGATCCAAAAAGAACTTTAACCCTGATCTCTTCCAAATGGAACCAAGAGCTTGCAACTGGTCTCCCTTACAACACCTCCCTTTAGAAGAAGCCATTAAATACTTTAATTCTAACTTACTTGCCATTCTTAACCACCATGCTCCAACCCGATTGATTAGAATTAAAACCAAATCTGCCCCATGGCTTTCAAAAGAAACCAAACACAAAATCCATCTCAGAAATAAATATTGGGCCACATAAAGAATGACTAAGAACCCTGTAGACCAACAAATCTTTAGACAACTAAAAAATGAAACCAAGAAAGCTACACTTTCTGATAAAAGAAACTACTACCTACAATTTCAACAAGCTAACCATAACAACCCACAAAAATTCTGGGCAAGCATTACCCAATTACTCCATCCAGGTCAATCCACTACACCAAACCCTCAAAATACAGACCAATAAAATTCCATGCATATAGCCAATAACTTCAATAGATTTTTTACTGATGCTATCCAAACACTAGCTAGTCAGCTATCACCGAATAGCTTCACTTTACCTTCCTATAACTCAACCCCACCCCCTCCATTTTTCTTGCAACCTGTCCCAACAACACATATTCTAACCCTTATCCAAAAACTGAAACCCTGCTCTCCCTCAGCAGACCAACTACCTGCTGAATATCTGCAGATGTCAGCCAAGGCTACTGCCTACCCCGTTTCCATTCTGATCAATAGAACTATTAGCAAAGGTCACATCCCTAGCTTATGGAAAATCTCCCATATTATCCCCTCCATAAAGGTGAACACTCCACTGAACTCTCAAACTACCGCCCCATTGCCCTTCTTTCTCCTTTGGCAAAGATCATGGAGAAATGCATCCATAGGCAATTACTTGACCACCTAATCCAAATTAACGTACTTTCCAGCTGTCAACATGGTTTCAGACCTTCACACAGCACTACCACTGCCCTCCTTTCCTTTACTGATTGCATTAAGAAAAACACAACCTTAATAATCTTTCCTCTGCACTGTTTATTGACCTGTCTAAAGCATTCAACATGGTAAATCACCAGATTCCCATAAATATCTTCAAATCCTTGTCATTAGATACACTCTCCATAAAATGATTCCAGTCCTACCTAGATAAAAGACAACAGGCTGTACTATGGCACAAGACTCTATCTACCCTCCTGCCCGTTACCTTTGGTGTCCCACAAGGGTCCATCCTAGGACCTCTCCTTTTCTCTATATTTAATAAGGACCTTCATCTAGCCATTCCCCAAGCTACATGCATACAATATGCTGATGACTCCACACTTATATGCTCAGCCACATCCACTTCTGAACTTCACTCTCTTACCCAGAAGGTATTTAACACAGTTGAACAATGGTTCACACAGCGTTGCCTTCTATTGAACCCCAAAAAAACTAAACTCCTCCTCTTCAATCCTACTCACAAGTCCTCTCCTTTTGATTTTTCAGTTACATCCACTAATGGTACCATTATATCACCAGACCTAACTATCAAACTACTTGGTATCACCATTGACAACAAAAAACTAGGCTCTCTTTACAGGATTAAATCCTTCTTTTCACCTACAGCCAGAACAACTATTGCTCACACTCATCTAATCTCTACACTCCTCTATGCCTTACCCATTTTTACTAATCTAAGAATAACCTCAACAAATTGGAAATGTCCTACAATAACATTGACAGATTTGCTACAGGCAACCCATTTAGAACCCACCATTGCATTAATTTAAAGCAGCTAGCATGGCTTGAACTACAAAACCTGCTTAAATTCCACCAACTAACCATTGCCCATAAGACTCTTTATCAACCTTCCAATACTCCTATTCTAACTACCCTCGTCACCCCCTATAATAATCTGAAGTCCTTACGTTCATCACATAAACTTCTTGTGCACACCTCTAAACCTAACAACAGGGCTGGGGATTCTCTCTTCTCTAATACTGTTGGATAATCCTGGAATCTTCTCCCCATTGACCTTTCCTCACTTGCCTCTTTATCACTCTTCAGAAAACAGACTGAAACTTTTCCTCAGATCACACTGGTTATACCCCTTTACTAAACCTGACTAGTCATCTATCTCTTCAAACTTGGCTCTGCCTCTACCTCATACTTCTCATTAACTGCTCTACCTTCCTTATTAACTACAATTCCCATCTCCCCAACCTCTGTGGATATTTATTATTGGGAGAACTCTTTATTAATATAACTATACAATAACCTGCCTTCTTGTTTTATTACGTACTGTACCTGTATGTTGTATTGTACCTGCTTTTAGCACTGTTGTGATTTTTGCCCTCTCTGAAAATTCTGTGTTAACCTGTAATATGCATTGTATATATAACTGATGTTGTTATTTGTTATTCGCTGTTTTTTGTTTCTTTCTTGGAGCTTATTTCCCCAGGCCTCTACTGAAAATGGACATATATCCAGTTAGACTAACCAAGTAAAATAAAATAAAATACATAATAAATAATAAAATAAATAAATACCCCAATAGAAATTTAACAACCATATGTCACCTGAGGTACTAACAGAAATCTCTGAAAAGTAAATACCCCCTGTACCAGCAGAGAAGTATGCAAGAAGCTCTGACTAAAATGATTTAATATCCCAAACTCCACTGGTCCGTCTTGAAGATAGTAAAAAGACTCCTAAAATATGAAGTTTTTTTACATCTTTCCAATACAATGGTGAGGATGGCCCCTGCAAAAGGGCACAAAAGCAAAGTAGTCCAGTTAGAAGAGGTATAAGAACTGGTAACTAAAAGATGAATGACTTATCTACTAATCAGTAAAATACTCCCGCTGATGGGCTGACTGAAGTTTCTCACTGCACTCTTAGCCTTCTACCAGTTTCGTAGATGTTTGCCAGTATACCAGTGAATATACCATTGGGTAACCTGATCATCTTACTGGCAGGCTGAAGGCAGATAACTAGATTCTTAAAGGACTGACTGCATTGGTGAATGTGCACCTGGTCATACATAAGAATGTATAAAGTGGGTAGGTGAGTGTGCATACTTATTTGGCAGATTAATCCAAGAAATCTCAATGGGCCGAAGAGCTGGCACTTAAGCTTTCCAAGTGCCATCTGCCTAGCAGTTGATCAGTGTCATTAGGCATAGCTCTTTACCAATACACAGATGTCTGGTGAAGGGAAAACAGGATTTTCTTGAGCTGATGGAGACAGCCAGCAAAATGTGGTAATTTGTAAGTGAGAAACCTGTCATATGAAATGTGGCAAACAAGGATATGACAGTAACACAAGGTAGTACGCAAACTACGCACAACTTACATATGCAATAATGACTGTGGAGCATGAGATCAGGGCTTCCCTAATACCCTAAGTACATCTTGATTCTCAGAATGAAAGAAACACCCTTCATTTCTGCACACATTCTTTCTGTGTCACTGTCAACAAGCAATGGGCATGAGCTGAATAAAAAATAATGTCGATCTTTCTTTACAAAGACACAGAGGGCGGTCAAAGTGTAGAAATAACCTCTCCCTCTGCACGCCCCCATACTATGCCTCCCAGCTGCATCAGTAAACACCTCTGAAGCTACCCACTTGCCCAGCTACTAAGAAGGCCTCTTGCTCTCTGAGAAGAAAGACGCAAGAGACTGAGGCCTTCTTTCACACTTGTAAATCCCGCCCTGAGATACCTCTGGTACTTACACTACTGGGAAAAGGTAAAGGTCTTCACTGGGAAAACTAGATTACCAACAGTGGTGTGGAGACCCTAAAGTTCCATCACCTCTCTGATCCTTCCTTTCCTGGCAGCCAAAATGCACTGATGCCTTCTCTAAATGAACTAATTAACATGTTTCAATTTAACAACGATGTTCCTCCAAGTTCATGACAAATTCGAATGATGCTTTATAACCCAGAGAGAGACATAATGCCAACTGGAAACTCATCACTGTAAAGCACCGGTGCTTGTTGGAGGGGAGTCATCATTGCAAAACATGTGCTACACTTTGCTAATTTTTTCACAGGCAGAAGAAGCCACCAACTGTCCCACAGACAATTCTGTGTCACTGTAAACTGATTCATAAAAGGAGAAGGGCATTATGAACTAACACATGGCATGACTACTGTACAGAGAAGAGAAGAGAAAACTTTTTTATTAATGTCATCACAACTTGATAATGTAGGTGATCAGCTGTTACAAGTCTTTAGTGGCAAAGAGATAAACAACAATGTGCCCCCTTGGACTAAACAGAAAGGATGCCATTTGAACCTCTTCACATGAGTAAAGGAGAAGTTTTAAGTTAATACAACTGAGACCCACATTAAAGTATGATGATGTTATTAGTATGTCATTTTCTAAAAAAAAGCCGTGTTGTTGATTATGCAAATTTCTGGATGTATATGTATTTGGTTACAGGATTTATTAATGGTAATATACAATAAGGGTTTTATATCATTGTTAGTGGTTGTGGCTTAAGCAATAATGATATTCCATTTAGTTTAAGGTACTAATTTACTTATTTGTTTGCCATATATTAAATGTATTAGGAGGTTTTCCAGCCGCGTTAGGCTAATTATAGCTTACTGGTGACTAGGCATGTTATTACCTTTACTATTTAGCTGTATATGTACAACTTGCCGCATGTACCGTTTTGTATTGCAGGGATGTTTTTAATTTTAATTTTATTTTATTGTATTCCATTTGAGTTATTTAATAGGAATTAATGAATTTTTATCATGGTTAAAATACCTTTATGGATTTCATGAAGGTAAGAAATTATTAGGTACTACTCAAAATGTGTGTATAGTTCTTTTAAGAAATCAGATGTGAGTAACAATGCCCACCTGATGACGTCATGTAACGAGGGTTTTTTAAACTAGAATTTTAATGTAAATAGTGTTCTGAAGAAGTCCGGATAATAGTCGGATGAAAAGCGCTTTAACACTACTATTTTGTCCTTGGTCTGTTGGATTTATTTGTTGAACCTGTGAAAACTGCAAACTATTAAAGGTGTGTATCAGCATTTCAGTGTGGAGCCACTGTCTGTGTTCGTTGGTTTGATAGTTGTGTGTTGCTCTGACTGTTTTGCACAGGGTCCTGGGTTCAAGTCTAGGCAATGAAATGTATGGTGGTAACACATCATCTTATTCTAGAAACTTTCCAACATTATACAAGCAATGTTTAAAATGTGTCCCTGGTTTTTGCTCCCCCCCCCTTCCAATAAATTTTGGCTTTTTTCAGATTTCTTGGCTGCAAATTTCAGAGATACAGCTGAGTGCTGAGTAGATTTTATAAGGAGCTGACAGCTGCAGGGGAAAACAGTTTATTGCTGCTTATGCTGAGTCTGGTTGCATTGTAAATACACAACAGGTAGTGTACTTGCTTTTGATGCAGAAGGCTGTGGATTCTACTCCCACAGTAGGTAGATGCATTGCTGATACTGTACTGTGTTGCAAAGGGGGTGGATGCTGCAGTCTTTTTTGGCAAAGGTACCTAGTAACTATGAACATGTTATCAGTTTTCCATCCATTCCCTATTGCAATATTACTACCTTATCATTTTTTTAGTGTAACATAGGCAATTTATTCCTCAAGGGCAACAGGCACTTTATTTGTAGATGAAATAATTACATATAAAGTTGTTTGCTAGTAGCAACCTCTTCAGTAGTTACAGATCTCTTTAATGTGGAATTATTTAGATGACTTTTACTTCTTCAGAGATTGTGCATATTTACTGATACTGGTGGACTGTAGAAGTTTGAGTAGACTTTTATGATGGGAATGTTCTGAATTGGGCAGTTTTGTCATTACTGGTGCATGCATTTTGTTTCATTGTTTACTGGAAAAATGTTCAAAACAATAAATTTAAAACACCATCTAAAACTGTACTGTATTGTACAAGAAATATAATTTAATACAATCAAGAAGGTGTATCAAAGAGCATGTGTATGTTTCGTGTGCAAGGGGCCTGTGATTTGAAAACAGCCCAAAGTTAATCTTTATCTGACACTGGCAAAATGTATTTTCTTTGAATGTGGGTTTAATGCTGTTTCAATTAATGTGAGTTTCAAGGGCAGAGAACGTTTAATGCTAAGTCTGTTTTCATCGTGAGACTGCATTTCTTTGTTTAGCAGATATCTATTAGTGTTTGTGCTGTAAAATGCAAAATAAAACTTTCAAATGAAGTCCAAATCATTGCAGAAGTAAAGCAGTATGCACATTAGTGTTTATGGTAAATGGGGTGAAATAGCCAAGTAATGGTTCATTGGAATGGCTGCAGGGGGGGGGCTCCATTTGACCATGATTTTGTGAGGGGGGGGGGGCGGCAAACTCAAAGACAGCCCTGGCTGAACTATACCTCTCAACTGTCCAGATTTTTGCAGAATGAATAGATTTTTGCTTCTTATTTTTGGTTTGTTCCTCATAACATTTTTGGTTTTCTGGCAAATCATTTAGGAATTAAGTCAGTAAATAATGACAGACACTGAGTTTCAGACTTCATAACCTTCAGAAAAATGCATGCTAAAGCAAGACCTGTTATTCTATCAACTGTCTCAGTTTATACAAGAGCAATTTTTAGTACTGTTTATGTTCCCCCAATACATTTGGCCTTGTCCAGATTTCCTGCATTAACAGGCTGAGAGCTATGCACAAATAAATTGCTTTATAGAATTAGGCATATCCAAACCTCTCTACTGTCCCCGATTTTGGCTCAAAATGTTGCTCTTCCCCTAATAATCCCTCTGCAAAATGGCAATTTTGGAAGAAAACGCGGAGGGTTTACAATTAGTAAATAACTGTAATAATCAGAGTTATAGATTACTTTTATTTCAGAAATGCATGTAGATTCTTTTATTTTGTCAGCTGCTCAAGTTATCAGTACTAATATTAAAAAAGTGTCCCTTCGACAGGTTTCCAGTTGTATTGTGTGGCTATTTTATATTTTTGCATCACATTTTTTTGATCCGTTTTTCATAAAATTGTGTTTTTTTGGCAAATTAGTGGCAAATCATTACAGACTGAAGTTAGAAAATAATGACAGACATTTGAGTTTCAGATTTCATACCCTTCAGAAAATTCATACTAATGCAAAACCTACTATTTTATTATCTTTCTAAGTTTATAAGAGCAATATTTAAAAATTGTCCTTATTTTTGGGCCTTTGTCCCACTTCTATGTATGGCTTTGTCCAGATTTCTTGCTCTGAGGTTGAGAGGTATGACAAATGTGTCAGGGCCATCACAGTCAGCCAGAGACATTTCAAATTGTGACATACTTGTTGCACCCCACTCCCCCATGTAGTAACTCTGGATGTGTCCAAGTAAGGCAAGGAGCAGTTATGCAGTGTAAATGTGCAGGGTATCTCACCATCCAACGTAGACACAAGTACTACAGTGGCTTTTCATCTGTCCTAGATTTTGCAGAATGTTCTGGTTTCTGTCATATTTTTGTACTATTGATTTATGCTTATTATTATTCAGAAAGTCCCTGTTGCTCTGTGTTTATGTAGCAATGCTTTAATGACCATCAGGTATGAGATTGTAAGATGCAAGTTAGCTTTAGTAAGCATACCATTAAAGAACTGCCAGCATTGAAAGCCTTTCTGTTGTTGCCATGCAGAGAATACTTACATAACTAGATAACGTATAAGCCTTGGGTATTGAAATGCATATGACAGTATTTGTAATAAAGGACAGGATTACATTATTTTAAGAAGCTCATTACATTTAAAAAATGACCACCACAAATGAAAAATATAAAATAGAACCATCCAGTGAATCCAACACAGGTTTATTGTAAAATCTGTCTCTGACGTCTCGGTCCAAAAAAAGGCCTTCAAGGAGTAAAGAGCATCACACAAAACTTGCCTAAAATACTATAACCAATATAATAATAATTTAATAATATAATTTAAGCTCATTACATTTGTTGGAGACTTGCAGTCATCTTTGCAGGCTTTACTTGTAAACTAAACAGAATGCCAATCTATCGTGTGTGGTCCATAACCTGTGCAGTAATCCTTTAAGCAATGTATCCTAAGCTTGTTTCTTGTTTGCTTTTCATTTTTTACTTTGATCATGTTTTCTCCATGAAACAAGTAGATAGTTGTCAGGCAGCAGGTCTTTTTTGGATAAGAAACATTTTTACAAGTGGGTTATCACAGAGATTGCTACTTTCAGCATGTTACTTGGTACTTTAATAAAGCTGAATATAAATTATAATTAGAACTGCAGTGCAAGGAGAAGTGGTTTGAGTTGATTGCTGCTTGTTTTTCTTATACTTGATTTTGACTTTCATTCTAGAGTAATGTATTTAAAAAGTAATTCATGTTTTCATGCCTCACAACCTTTTTGTTTCCATCTAGATATTAAGTAAGCTGTCATGCACCCAATGCATTGAAATATTTTTTTTCTTCTACACTTCATTTTGTCTTGATTGGACTCTCATAATAATGGTTTGGCACCCAGGACAGCGTATTTAATTAAAGTTACAGTTTTTATGGTTTTGAGCATAGCACCTCCCCTTTCTAGTTGGCTGCACCCCTTACCATTGACCCCATTCATTCAGCTGTCTGCTGCACCCCCCTTTGATTTGAAGTCACCAGCCGCCACTGGTCAAAGGCCATGTTACTGTCTATTTATATCCTCAAATTCCTGGCTACTGGGTCTACTCTTAAGGATGTATTATCAATGTGGCAGTTTCCAGTGGTTGACATCTCCCCAAAGGATACTACCAAACATTTCTTGGCAATGGGTTTCACAGCTTGGCTCTGGCACAAGTCATTAGTCTGTGTCAGGCCTTCCTGAAGGGTATTGGTGTCACTGAGGGATTATATGACTTTTCCCAGTTTGCAATTGGTTGCATACCTGGTCAACCAGAGGTTCCTGACACTGCCCTTGACATTATAGAAGTAAATTACAAAATAGAAAGACCCTGGCATTGAGCCTTGAGAGACTCTGCTAATGACTGGCCTGTCTATGGAGGTAGACTCTGCTATCCTAACATTTTGGGTCATATCTGGGAGCCAGCTATCCAGTGGGTAACATAGGAGATTAAACCTAATTTCATAATCTTTTCACAATATCAGAGTGGGGTATGGGTATGCAGGATGCACATTTTGCCCCCATTTATTGCTTTGGTGACTTTCTCAAAGAGGTCCAAAAGGGTGTAAAGGCATGAGTTGTCCTTGACAAAACCAAACTGGGTTGGATCTAGAGTCTGGCGGTTTCTATGTCATTGTTCATTTTCTCCAAGATAATTCTTTCCATGGCTCTGTATATGAGCCTAGGCAGACTTAGGTATCTGTACTTACCTGGGTCTGTAGATGGCCCATCCTTACACACACTTAAGTGTCTCAAGAACCAAACAACAGTGTGTACCTGAAGGCAAATAACAAGCCAACGAGATGGATATTTCCCAATAAGGTCCAGACAAGATGTTGTAGTATAAATAACACTTTAATTCAAAACAAAAAATGGTCAAGCGCTTTCATTCACCAAAGGGTTCTGAAGAAGTTGGCTTGTTATTAGGCATATACTTAAGGGTGTCTCTGTAGATGGCCCATCCTTAGGGACACTTACGGGTCTGTAGTTATCTGGGTCTGTAGCTGGCTGATCCTTTGGCACACGTAGGGGTCTGCAGTTATGCAGTCTGTAGATGGTCCATCCTTAGGCACACTTAGGGGTCTGTAGTTACCTGTTTCTGTAGATGGCCCATCCTTAGGCACACCTAGGGGTCTGTAGTTACCTCTCCCTGTAGCTGACCCATTCTTAGGCACACTTAGGAGTCTGTAGTTACCTGGGTCTGTAGATGGACCATGCTTAGGCACATATAGGGGTCTGTAGTTACCTGACTCTGTAGATAACTCATCCTTAGGCACACTTAGGAGTCTGTAGTTACCTGGGTCTGTAGATGGCCCATCCTTAAACACACTTAGGGGTCTGTAGTTACTTGGATCTCTAGATGGTCCATCCTGAGGCACACTTAGGGTTCTGTAGTTACCCGGGTCTGTAGATGGCCCACCTTAGGTACACCTAGGTGTCTGTACTTACCTGGCTCTCTAGATGGTCCATCCTTAGACACACTTAGGGGTCTGTAGTTAACTGGGTCTGTAGATGGCCCATCCTTAGGCACACTTAGGGGTTTGGTGTTACATGAGTCTGTAGATGGCCCATCCTTAGGCATACCTAGGGGTCTGTAGTTACTTGGCTCTGTAAATGGTCCATCCTTAGGCAGACTTAGGTATCTATAGTTACCTGGGTGTGTAGATGGCCCATCCTTAGCCACACTTAGGGGGTATGTAGTTATCTCAGTCTGTAAATGGCCCATCCTTAGGCACTCTTGGGGGTCTGTAGTTACCTCTCTCTGTATTTGGCCCATTCTTAGGCACACTTATTGGTCTGTAGTTACCTGGGTCTGTAAATGTCCCATCTTTAGGCACACATAGGGCTCTGTAGTTACCTAACTTTGTAGATGGCCCATCCTTAGGCACACATAGGAGTCTGTAGTTACCTGGGTCTGTAGATGACCCATCCTTAGGGACACATAGGGGTCTGTAGTTACCCGAGTCTATAGATGGCCAATTTTTAGGCACACGTAGGGATCTGTAGCTACCTGCCTCTGTAGAGTGCCCATTCCTAAGCACACTTAAGGGTCTGTAGTTACCTGGCTCTCTAGATGGCCCATCCTTAGGCACACTTAGGGGTCTGTAGTTACCTGGGTCTGCAGATGTCCCATCCTTAGGCACACTTAGGTGTCTGTACTTACTTGGCTCTCTAGATGGCCCATCCTTAGGCACACTTAGGGGTCTGTAGTTACCACTCCCTGTAGCTGACCCATTCTTAGGCACACTTATGGGTCTGTAGTTACCTGGGTCTGTAGTTGGCCCATCCTTAGGCACACTTAGGGTTCTGTAGTTACCACTCCCTGTAGCTGACCCATTCTTAGGCACACTTATGGGTCTGCAGTTACCTGGGTCTGTAGTTGGCCCATCCTTAGGCACACTTAAGGGCCTGTAGTCACCTGGGTCTGTAGATGACCCATCCTTAGGCACACTTAGGGGTCTGTAGTTACCTCTCCCTGTAGTTGCCCCATTCTTAGACACACTTATGGGTCTGTAGTTACCTGGGTCTGTAGTTGTCCCATCCCTAGGTACACGTAAGGGTCTGTAGTCACCTGGGTCTGTAGATGACCCATCCTTAGGCACACTTAGAAGTCTGAAGTTACCTGAGACTGTAGATGGTCTATCCTTAGGCACACTTAGGAGTCTGTAGTTACCTGTCTCTGTAGATGGCCCATCCTTAAGCACACTTAGGGGTCTGTAGTCACCTGGCTTTCTAGATTGTCCATCCTTAGACACACTTAGGGGTCTGTAGTTACCTGGGTCTGTAGATGGACCATCCTTTGGCACACTTAGGGGTCTGGAGTTACATGAGGCTGTAGATGGCCCATCCTTAGGCACAGTTAGGGGTTTGGAGTTACATGGGTCTATAGATGGCCCATCTTTAGCCACACATAGGGGTCTGTAGTTACCTGGTTCTGTAGATGATCCATCCTTATGCAGACTTAGGTATCTGTAGTTACCTGGGTGTGTAGATGGCCCATACTTAGCCACATGTAGGGGGTATGTAGTTGTCTCAGTCTGTAAATGGCCCATCCTTAGGCACTTTTAGGGGTCTGTAGTTACCTGGGTCTGTAAATGTCCCATCTTTAGGCACACATAGGGCTCTGTAGTTACCTAATTCTGTAGATGACCCATCCTTAGGCACACTTAAGAGTCTGTAGTTACCTGGGTCTGTAGATGGCCCATCCTTAGGCACACTTAGGGGTGTGTACTTACCTGGCTCTCTAGATGGCCCATCCTTAGGCACACTTATGGGTCTGTAGTTATCTAGTTCTATAGCTGGCTCATCCTTAGGCACACTTAGGGGTCTGTAGTAACCTGGGTCTGTAGATGTCCCATCTGTAGGCACACTTAGGAGTCTGTAGTTACCAGGGTCTGTAGATGGCCCATCCTTAGACATACGTATGAGTCTGTACTTACTTGAGTAAATAGATTGCCCATCCTTAGGCACACTTAGGGGTCTGTAGTTACCTGTCTCTGTAGATGGCCCATCCTTAAGCACACTTAGAGGTCTGTAGTTACTTGGCTCTCTTGATGGTCCATCCTGAGGTATACTTAAGGTTCTGTAGTTACCTGGGTCTGTAGATGGCCCACCTTAGGTACACGTAGGGGTCTGGAGTTACATGGCTCTGTAGATGGCCCATCCTTAGGCACATTTAGGGGTCTGTAGTTACCTGCGTCTGTAGATGGCCCATACTTAGGCACACTTAGGGGTTTGAAGTTACATGGGTCTGTAGATGGCCCATGCTTAGCCACTCATAATGGTTTGTAGTTTCCTGGCTCTGTAGATGGCCCGTGCTTAGGCAGACTTAGGTATCTGTAGTTACCTGAGTGTGTAGATGGCCCATCCTTAGCCACACTTAGGGGTATGTAGTTGTCTTGGTCTGTAAATGGCCCATTCTTAGGCACACTTAGGGGTCTGTAGATACCTGTCTCTGTAGATGGCCCATCCTTCAGCACACTTAGTGGTCTCTAGTTACCTGGCTTTCTAGATGGCCCATCCTTAGGCACACTCAGGGGTCTGTTGTTACCTGGGTCTGTAGATGACCCATCCTTAGGCACACTTAGGGGTCTGTAGTTACCTCTTGCTGTAGTTGCCCCATTCTTAGGCACACTTATGGGTCTGTAGTTACCTGGGTCTGTAGATGGCCCATCCATAGGCACACTTAGGGGTCTGTAGTTATCTGTTCTGTAGATGGCCCATCCTCAGGCACACATTGGGGTCTGTAGTTACCTATCTCTGTAGATGGCCCATCCTTAGGCACACTTAGGAGTATGTAGTTACCTGGGTCCGTAGATGACCCATCCTTAGGCACACTTAGGGTTCTGTAGTTATCTGAGTCTATAGATGGCCCATTCTTAGGCACACTTTGGGGTCTGTAGATACCTGTCTCTGTAGATGGCCCATCTTTAAGCACCCTTAGGGGTCTGTAGTTACCTGGCTCTCTAGGTGGCCCATCCTTAGCCACACATAGGGGTCTGTAGTTACCTGGGTCTTTAGATGGCCAATCCTTAGGCACACTTAGTGGTCTGGTGTTACATGGGTCTATAGATGGCCCATCCTTAGACACACATAGGGGTCTGTACTTTCCTGGCTCTCTAGATGGCCCATCCTTAGGCACACTTGGGGCATTTCTAGTTACCTGGGTCTGTAGATGGCCTATCCTTAGGCAAGCTTAGTTGTCTGGAGGTACATGGGTCTGTAGATGGCCCATCTTTAGCCACACATAGGGGTCTGCAGTTACCTGGTTCTGTAGCTGTTCCATCCTTAGGCAGACTTAGGTATCTGTAGGTCCTGGGTGTGTAGATGGCCCATCCTTAGGCACACTTAGGGTTATGTAGTTGTCTCGGTCTGTAAATGGTCCATCCTTAGGTGCTCTCAGGGGTTTGTAGTTACCTGAGTCTGTAGATGGCCCATTCTTAGCCACACTTAATGGTCTGTAGTTACCTGGCTCTGTAGATAGCCCATCCTTTGGCAGACTTAGGTATCTGTAGTTACCTGGTGTGTAGTTGGCCCATCCTTAGGCATACGTAGAGGTATGTAGTTGCCTCAGTCTGTAAATGGCCCATCCTTAGGCACACTCAGGGGTCTGTAGTTTCCTGAGTCTGTAGATGACCCATTCTTAGGCAAACTTAGTGGTCTGCAGTTAACTGGGTCTGTAGATGGCTCATCATTATGCAGAGGGATGACTGTTGCAGTCCTGTATTTCCAAATATAATAGCAAAGAAAGTGGAGGAACCAAAAGTGTCCAAAAATATAAATGTATAAATAGAAAAAAGACACTTTGGCTGGAGATAAAAACACTTCAATACAAATAAAATGACTAAAAGGTAAATGCTTTTGAGGTAACCCTCTTCTTCAGACCTAAATACAAACTGATAAAAATCCTGGATTTAAATACAAGCACTGACCAATAAAAACAAGGCTTATGAATACATCATAAAAAAATAATTAATTAATTAATGTGGTAAACCTCTTCTCTTCAAAAGAGGTTTTAAAGACACAGCGCTATTGAGGCCAGGTGGAAAATATGCTTTGAAATCCACAATCCATCTTAATTCAACATATTCTGTCTCATTTTTAATGTTCCCTTCACGTAAACTGACATTCACTTTCTGCAAAACTAAAAATTTAAAATGATGCTGTGTATCATAATCAATTACATGCTTAGCTAGTGTAATTTATGTAGTGCATTTTACATAGGCAAGACTAATCACATGTTAAAAGAAAGAATTTTGGAACATCTCAATGACATACGTAACAGCAAATGCACGAATTGTGTCTTTTTTCTATTTATGCAGTCCTGTATTTGCCTGGCATGAAGATTGTCTGAAGGCTGTTATTATATAGTGACTCTAATAGTACTGATTGGTCATGTCACATGCATTAAGGAGGCTGGGGGTCTGAATGGAGTGATAATAAATCAGCACGCAAAGGAGAGCAGTATTGCTGAAATTGAATTCATCCTCAAGTCTTGGTGAGTACCTTCATGAGGTGGACCCTGTTTTTCACAAAATCTCACCAAGACAACACTGATATATAGACTGTGTTTATATAGCATATATCATGGACAGAAATAGGCCAAATATTTAAAAAGATAGCTGGATGCATAAGACCCAGGATAAAAAATTGCCTAATTCTGGTAGGCACACTGGTGCCAGGACTGGAGAAAATGTCAGTGTAGAATTCTCAAAATACGCAAACATTCCTACAATGGGGACAGACCAGGCACAAGGGGAGGATGACTGCCAACTGTTGTGGAAGGAAGTAGCAGTCCACAAAAAACACAAAAATTGATAGACCAAAGAAGATATACAAAAAGATTAAGAGAGAAATTAGAGAAAAGAAAAATACTTTCACAAGAAAAACTGTCAGAAGCTTCAAATAAAAATGTGCGTTCATTAATAAAATAGATTTGTGAAAAACAGTATATAGACCAAGAAACTTTGATCTGTTTGGAAACAGAAGCATCTGAGGAAGTGCAAAAATATAAAAAACAAAACCTAGAGATTTTTGAAAAGTAGAAAAAAGAAATATGGACATAGGGAAGAAAGAGAGATTTGATATGGTGCAATATTTATGCAAAGGCGAAAGCCATATAAATCAATATAAAGAAGGAAGCCCCAAAGATATTCCAAGAGAAATACAGACAAAGGCATTCAGACATGGAAAATTTCACAATAAAATAATATCACAAAGAGGCAATGTAGAAAAGATTAGCAAAGTAGAAGTTAAAAAAGAAGCTGAAGTTACGGAGTGCCTGCAAAGTGAAGGATTTGGTGTAGAAGGTCTAACACAGGTTACATCACAGCAGGATGGAGTGAGTCTCCAAAGTAAGGAGAAACAGCAAGATCAGGAGACTTCTGAAGAAGAAATATGGACATGGGAAAGAAAAAAAAGATTTAATATGGTGCAATATCTATGCACAGGAAAAAGCAAAACTAATCAATACAAAAAGAGCAGCGCCAAAGATATTTGAAGAGAAATACAGGCAAAGGAATATTGACATGGAAAACTTTACAAAACACAAAAATAAGAAGACAAAGAGGAAAAGCAGAAAAGGAGATTACTAATGGAGAAGTTAAAGAAATAGAAAGTGAGGTTATGGGGTACCTGCAAAGTGAAGGATTCAGTGTAGAAAATCTAATTCAGAAAACACCACAACAGGATAGAGCAATGGACATCCAAATGAAGGGGAAAACAGTGAAACAGGAAGCAATTGGTCGTGTCATATGAAGATATTTTGCAGCTTTCCAGAGGAAACCAATATAAATGTTCACTTCAAGCAGGACAGCTAGAGAAGGAATAGGAAACTGTAGAAACTCTGACACAGTTAATGTTGAGGAGTGATCGGCCATTGAGTTCCCATATGACAGAGCAATGGATGGCACAGTATGAAACTGAAGAGAATGTGCCACAGGAAGATGCTGTAGAACTTTCTATAGAATGCCCACAGGAAATGGAGAACAAAAAATGTGCCCTCAGTTTGGAAGAAAATGATCTAAGAGAAGAGTTGCTTGATTTAATAGAGATAGACAGACATATTAAGATCAATGTAAGAAACAGACTGCAGAAGGTCAATAAAACCCAAAAAGTTAGAAGTTTGATAAAACAAATGAACAGTGTAATTAGGACTGTCCATAGAGATCCGTGCAATATAACAGAATTAAACAGGATATATTACTGTGCAACTAAATTAATAACTGATAAAGTTCTACGACAAGAACACAGCAGTGAGGGAAAGAAAGGGGAGAAATCAAATACCATCATGGAAATATTGAATAAAAAAAACTATAAAGCAATTAAGACAAGACGTGTCACTCTTAGAAGAGTATGGCAGAGGGAACAGATGAAAAAAAAATACTCAGAAAGATAGATGTGATAAAAGCAATGCGCAGTATTCGAACAGATCAGGCTCTGTCATGCACTATCACAAATAAACTAAAAGTCTCAGCACAGGTAGAAAAAACTTAGAAGATACACAGATAAATATAAAGGAAAAGTATAAAATCAGTAGCTTACTGATGACCCCAAAAAGGTTTTATAGAGAATTAGGAAATGAGGTAAAAGGAATTGAAAGACCAAAAAAGAAGAAATAGATATATTTTGGAGAAGTATTTATGAAGATCCTGTGGAACATAACAAAGATGCTCAATGTACAGAAGAAATAAAAGAAAGAATAAGAAATTCAAATGTACAAGATATGAAATGGGATGAAGTAACAGCCAGAGAGACTGAAACAAAGATAAGAAAAGCCTCTAATTGGAAAACCCCAGGCCCAGATGCAGTACCTAACTTCTTTTAAAAGTATTAACATCTTTGTATGAAGATTTAGCCATGTGTAAGGACTATTTATATAGTATGCGCACCCCAAACAGACACCAACCTGGCTAACAATAGGAAAAACAATGCTCCTACTTGAGTGAACCTGCAAGCTACCCTAAAAATTATAGACCAATAACTTGCTTTCTGACAACATATAAACTATCTTGACAGTGTTTATAGTCATTTAGAAAAAAACTTAATTATGGCAGTAGAACAAAAGGGCAATAAAATAAAGTCATATGGAACAAAGGATCATTTGTTGTTAAAGTTATAGTGGAGAACTGTAAAAAGGGGAGGAATCTAAGTATGGCATGGATTGACTACAAAAAGGTATTTGATAGTATCCCACATTCATGGATAAAAGAGTGCTTAAAAATGTATAAGATACACCGTACACTGATCATGATATATGATAAAGGACCAATTATTATTATTATTCCATCCCACAACAACCTCTAAGGCAAAACAATGTACCCAACACTTTAGTCATAGGTGACTCTATAGTCAGGCACACTCATGTCCCACTCACCAGGCTGAACAAGGAGAAAATTACAGTCAGCTGCCTGTCAGGTGGCAGGACCCTCCACATAACGCATGCACTCAAGTCACTCTACAAGTACAAATATGACTCTGTCATTGTCCATGTTGGAGTGAATGACTTGAGACGTACCTCCCTGGACTACATGAAAAGAGACATGGAAGAGCTTTCAGATCATGTGGTCCAGGCAGGTATGACCCTAGCCCTGAGTAACATCCTGCCTTCGCCCAGAATGATACCGCAGTATAAGGACAAAATGATTGACTTCAACAATTGGCTAGAGCTGGAGCCTTTACAAGCCTAGTCCATACAAGTGCCCTGGCATTGTGCCACCCAACCTTAGTTCCTAGTGACTCTATCAAGTAGAGCCACTGAAGTGATCCCCAGGGTGAATTTTCTATTTCCCATCCACTCATCAAGATTCGCCTTGAAGAGGGCTAGTGAGGTGCTGTGTTTGACATGTATGTGTAGTCTATTCCATAGCATGGGCAGTCTCTAGGTTATGAGCCTGTCCCTCTAGCACGTTCTGTTGATTGTGGTAATGAGGTTGAGGTTTCTGGAGCATGTGGATCGCAAGGATTGGGGTTTCTTTAGATTTAGCATTTCTAACAGGGCTGGGTCAGACATGGCTTTGTAAGTCAAGCAGAGATTGCCTCTAAGTAGGCAATATGAGACAGAGAATAGTTGGAGTTTTTTGAGTCTGTCCATAAAGAACAAGTATTTAAGGCCTAGGATCCTCTTTGTGAGGTACTTTTGTGGCCTGTCCAATTGTTGCAGGTGTCTAGTGAGGTACATGTCAAATGGGGCATTGTACTCAATGATTGGCCTAATGAAGGAAGAGTAGAGGGAGAGAATGACCTCTTTCTTCCTGGATGCAAAACCCTTAGTAATGAGATGTGCCACGTAGAAGGACTTTCTGACCACAGTGGCAATGTGGTGGTCGAAAGAGAGGTTGCTGTCAACCTGTGTTGCCAGATCTCTTATAATGCCTTCTGTGTTGAGTGGACTACCATCGATGTGGTAATTCATGGGAACCAGGTTTTTCCCAAAGGGAATGACAACACATTTTTTTTGGCATTCAGGTTAAGGCCATGGTTCTGACACCAGTCGCTGGTCTCATTGAGGCCTTTCTGTAAGATATCAACATCACTTGGGGAGTTACTAATAGCTCCCAACTTGCAATCGTCTTCAAACTTTGTCAGCCAGCATTCCTTTGTGTTGACCTGGACTTCAGAGAAGTAGATACCAAACAGGAGAGGACCCAGGACTGAACCCTGTGGGACTCCATTTGTGACTGGTCGGTAGTATGACTTGTAGTCAGCTACTGTCACACTGTGGGTTCTATCTGTGAGCCAGTTTGCAGCCCACCTAATGATATAGGGGTTGATGCCTAGCTTACTGAGTTTTTCTATGATTTCTGAGTGGGGAATGGTATCAAAGGCCTTGGCCAGATCAAGGTAGGCTGTATGAACCACCTTGCCTTCATCCACAGCTCTGATGACTGACTCAAAGAAATTGATCAAGCAGGCATGATCTACCCTTCACAAAACCAAATTGTGTGGGATCCAGAGTTTGGAGATTCTCCATATCCTTGTTTATTAGGTCCATGATGATGCGTTCCATAGCTTTGCATATCAGACTCATCAGACTAATGGGGTGATAGTTCCCAGGGTCTGTAGTCACACCTCCTTTGCGGAGAGGGATGATTGTAGCAGTGCGCCATTTGGTAGGGACAAAGCCTGAGGTGGGGCTATGATTGAACAGGGCACACAGGTGAGGTGCCAGTTCACTTTGTAGTTCATTTAGAACACAGTCAGGGATATTGTCACATCCCATAGAAGCTGTATTCTTGGCCTTGGACAGTGCTGTTTTAACCTGTGCAGCAGTAATACTGGGTGTCTGGCAATCTACTGCTAATGTGATCGGTCCTTTGTGGGGGAGAGAGGGGTAAAGTTGGCACTGAATCTGTTGAATAGTATATTGGCAATATCTGTTGGCTCGGTATAGGAGGTAAAGTAGCTCAGAGCAAATCTGGGTATTGCCATGGAGATTCTTTACACAACTGTAGAAGGCCTTGTGGTTGTCTTTACTATCAACTGCAATTCTGTTTTCATAGCTAGCTTTAGAGGATTTGAGGGATCTCAACTTTTTGTTGAGGCTGATAAGGGAGTTTTTCTAGGCTTGGGACTTCACCTTATTTTGCATCAGTTTCTTTCTTCTGTTGTAGAGTTTCTTTATGGCAGGGGATCGCCGGATTGACTTCCCTTTTTTGGAGGAGAGTGTCTTGGTTCTATTGGGTATGGTAAGATCCATGCATTTGTGTATGTGTTTGTACAGTGCATTGGTGTATGATTTGGTGGTAATGCAACTATTCTCCATTTGCATGGGTGCCGTGAAGTTAGCCACCTCTGTTTTTAGGAGCCCAAAGTTAGCTTTGGAGAAGTTTTTCATGGTGGTTACCTCTGCGGGTGTGAGGTGTGGATTTCCAAGGTGATTAGTTTGTGATCAGATCTAACCAGGGAGGAGTTGACTACTGGTGTAGGGCAACAGTTGCTCATGTTAGTAATGACCAGGTCAAGGATGTTGCTACCTCTAGTGGGAGTAAGAACGAGCTGTTCCAGAGCAATGGAATTAAGGAATTCCTGGAAACGCTGGGGAAGTGTATTGGTACATGAGTAGTTTTCCCAGTTAATGCAGAGGTAGTTGAAGTCCCCCAGTGTAAGAGTGTTAGGTTGGACCCTAATATTCTCCAGGGTGCTTAGGAACATGGAGTGTGAGTCTTGGGATATGGATGGTTTCTGCTGCCTTGAACCAGGTCTCTGTTACAGCACAAATATTGATGTTCTCCATTTTAAGGAGTGCTTCGAGTGAGTGCATTTTGAGATTCAGACTTCTAGCATTGAGCAGCATGACCCTCCATTTGCATTTATTTGCAGCTGTTATGGTGGTAATTTGGTCTTTGGAACACTGCCTAAAAAGGCATTATATAGGTGGCAAGAGCCTTGGACAGCATCTGGAAGCCCAGGGATGACAGATGCAGGCAATCTCCGGCAAAGCATTGAAGTCTGTCAATCATGTCATCCCAGGCAGACAGATAATGGATCCCCTTAAAATTACACCAGAAACCTAGCCAATTGTTGAAATCAATCATTTTCTGCTTGTACTGTGGTATCATTATGGGTGATGGTAGGATGCTGCTCAGGGCTAGGGCCATACTTGCCTGGGCTACATAATGCAAGAGCGCCATCATGTCTCTTTTCATGTAGTCCAGGGAGGTACATCTCAGGTCATTTACACCCACATGTACAATGGCAGAGTCATATTTGTACCGGTTGTTGAGGCACCTGAGTGTGTGTATGTATTATTTGGTGGATCCTGGCACCTGACAGGCAGCTGACTGTTACTTTCTCCTTATTCAGCCTAGTGAGTGGGACATCGGTGTGCCTCACTATTGTGCACCCTATGACTAGAGTGTTAGGCATGCTGTTTTGCCTTATGGTGGTTGGTTGAGTGGCACACTGTTTAGGAGAGTTATGTGTCTCCTGATTAGTGTTGTGTTGTGGTGGTTGAGTGCATTTCTGCTTTGGATCTCAGCTGTTTGGGTAGATTTTTATTGAGAGCCTCCATGAAGGTGGGTGTGTGTGGTTTGTGCTTTTATGTGAAGGCAGTGCTGGTGTGTGTTCTGGAGGGCTATGTGTTCCATGAGAAGTGTTGACCTTCTTCTCTTGACCAGCTATTCTGGTCTTGGTTGGAGACTGCTTGGCTTCCAGTTTGGATATATAAGTGCATCTCTTACAAGTCTGAATGTTGGGAGGTAAGAAGAAAGGGCTGTTGGTGTACATGAGGCAGTTGCTACATTGCCTCAGGATGCCCAAGTTCACCAGGTTAATAGGAGAAAGCACAGGGAACTGTCCTTTAGACATGCCTGGAGGGGTGGGCATTAATAAGTACTGGAGCTGTTTCCTTGCCGAACATTTAACTCTGGTAGCACTTTTGTGTGCTACAATAATTGCTACAAGAAGTCTGGTAAATTGCTGGACTAATAAGCTAGTAAAAGTGCAGGAGAGAAGAGAACTAGCAAATCTAAGGGAAAAATTGAAGAGCAAACTTTGGCACCACTTGGAAGCTTACAAACAGTCCTGGATACAGCAAATCTGTAGCTAGACTAGACTAGTTACAGGAAAGGTAGAAAACAAGCACAAATGCAAGGTTTTAAACCAGAAAGTTGAATGAGATGGAAAGACTGCCCAAATGGACAATAAACTACAATTTCTGGTGCAGAATCCACTCCTTTTGTGGTAGGTAGGCTACCTAGTGCTTACCACTCCCACTGATAAGCTAGAAGGCTTTCCTCCAACACAGAAAGGCTTGGGGGTTCAGAAACTTATATACAGTCCTGGATACAGCAAATCTGTATCTGGACGAGACTAGTTACAGGAAAGGTGGGAAACAAGCATAGAATTTTTTTCAATTTAATTAACAAATGATTAAAAACAAGTGCAGAAGGCAGTAAATTATGATGCTACTAACAAGCAGTAATAAGTGCAGTGTAAGAGCAAATGAACAGATAAAAGCACACAGAACACCAAACTAAGACAATTATAGTAAGAACAGCTGAATAAAGTATATATTTTTTCCGAGGGGGAACAGAGCAGGATTAAGAGACTACAGGGGTTGTCCTTCCCAAATGCCCTCTCTGTACACAGTACATAAAGCTGAAGAGATGGCACTAGTAGGAGTGTCTGAAATCAAAATATGATCTCACTGCACTCAGCTGAGTGAGCAAATGAGATGAGCTAGGAAAGAGTGTCCAAACACAAATTTACAAGTGGAGTGTGCAATTTCAAAGCCACCAAGATTAACAGCACAACAAGAACAGGGGGGTAGAGAACCAACTGTAGGGACACAGAGAGACCACAATATTCAATTCAATTAATATTCAGTGAAAAAAATAAATACAATGCAATACTATATGAAAAAAAGTGCAGATAAAAGTGTACTTAATTTAGCTTATATGTCCAGTTGATTGCAGGTAAATCTTATCCAGCCAACAGCTCAGATATTTAGCAGAAATAACACATGATGCAATGCTTACATGGCAAGACAAACCCCCTAGGCTAGGAGTTAAACACAGAATATTGATGTGAAACTACCCCCACTACTACCTCTGGCTACACTTAACAAGCTCCCTGTAAAGACACAGAGAGACAATAATATTCTATTAAATTAATATTCAGTGAAAAATAAATAAATAAAATGCAGTACTATATGAAAAAAGTGCAGATAGAAGTGTACTTAATTTAGCTAATACATCCAGTTGATTGCAGGTAATTCTTAGCCAGCCAACAGCTCAGATATTTCTGAGTGGAAGGGTTCCACAATGGGGACTTATCTGCCAGAAATGAAGCTCTTAGCCAATTGCTGTTCCTGTGAACACATGGATGTGTTTCCTCTCAAGGAAGGAAGAAAGTACTTAAAGGAGTACTGCACCCACGGACTCACAAAACATGTTTAAAACATCATGGCATGATGTTTCCTACACTTTAACAGCACTCTGGGATTATTTACAGGATTTTAAATGTTTTTATATGTAATTCCAGACTCTGACCACCTGGAGGGTGGCATACTGATGTGGTTTGGATAAATCAGGTTGCCATTCAGTATCCCAGAAATCATTGTTTGGCTCAAAAATGTTACATCATGCAGGCCTCCGTTTGCATAAAGTTCCTGTCATTTCATAGATGCTGCATGCGTACAAAGTACTGAGTAAAATAGAACAGTGTAAGTAACATTCCCTGCTGCTGAATGACTACTTAAAACAGAAACAGTGCAAATGCCACAGAACACACTCAAAGTGCTGTTTACTGCTGCCTTTTTTTCGAATTTAGTTTAAATGGCACTAATTTGTGAGACAATGAATTCCAGTCCATTTACTTCTCCCTTCCCCCATAGCACTTAGCTTCCCTAGCTGTCAAAGTCCTGAGAGTAATTTGACCTGGTAATTCCATTGATTGGCAGATCTCAGCAGGGTGCTTGACTCATGTAATTTAAAGGAAAACAATGGGATATCAAATCAAATATCTCTACCTGATGTCTCCCTAAAATCCTGTTATGTGATACAGCCTCAAAAAGATAAAAAAAATTCACTATTCTCTTTTACTGCTTAGGCTTCATACTTTTCCATACTGTTTGACTTTCAGTTTTAAAACCAAGATGAAAACTGTCTAGTTGTCTCTTAAATAATGATGTCACATCTGCCATAGCTCTTGCTGAAGATCCTGGGAGGTTTCCTCGGCCAAAGTGACGTAAACACTGCCTTATTTGCATGCTGTACAGAATCCCTGTGATCCTCCCACATTGTGATGTCAACACCGCCTTTCCCAGCACACTGTTAACCAATAAATGGACTAGGTGCTGTGTGGAACTCCTTTTCTGTGTTAGCAAATCTGGTTGACTCTATTCATGTGAAGCACTTCTTCTTCACCAGCGTTTTGCTACTTCATAAGTAAGGTAAGTCTTATTACTTCTTAATAGTGTATCCTAAATGTAATTTGTCCCTGTTTCTATGCCTCCTAGCCCTGATATTGTGTCCTCCCAAGTTTTTAATTGCACATTAGTGGAGTTAATCTTTCTGTTTGTAAGGGTGCCACGTGCTTCCCTTTCACAGCTGCATTTTAGCTTAGCCTACTTATTTTCATTTTGATCCAGGGTTTATATTTCCCCAATTATGTTTAATGCTTGATGGGTTATGGCGGATACTATTTGCTAACAGAAGGAATAAGAGCAAGTGGAATGTGTGTGTGTGTGTGTGTGTGTGTGTGTGCTTACGGGGGCTGCTGCTTAAAAGCAGAGTGCTCTCAGGGAAAATGAATATTGGCTCAAACAGGTAGACACATACTCAAAGTTAACTGTAGCTGTTTGCAGACAGTTCAGACCCAGACTGCGCTTTTCCATTTGTGCCTTTGTCCCACTTCTATGTATGGCTTTGTCCTAATTTCTTGCGCTGAGGTTCATAGGTATTTCAGGATCAATTTATCCTTGCTTTTGAACCAGATTTCTCTGCTTGGTTAGTACACTGCTATAAAATGTAAAAATCTAAATCATTGTAGAAGTAAAGCAGTGTGTGTGTGTGCGTGCGTCGTGTTATGTATGCACTACCATATTTTTTTAAATATTGACTCAAAAAAGCATGTGGGTGCTGTCATGCAAGTCTAAAATATTTCAAGTTTATAGTGCATCATTTGTTAGCTATTTAAACAGGAAGGAAAATAAGTGGCAGACTGCTTTGCAAAGCAGGGATTATTGCCAGTGCTATGTAGCTTGGTTTTAAATCTGACAGGAGTAGTGCAACAAAAAGTCTCCCACTGTAAGGAAAAGGCTGACAAGCAAACAGTACATTACTCTGGTCACCTGCTGTGACGAGCTGTCAATCACATGCAGATAATGGGTCAAATTACCCTTGGCTCTTTGACAGCTAGGGAAGGTAGGTGTGAAGTGGGAGGAGATTCCTTGAAGAACTAGATTTCAGCCTTCACAAAGAAAGCAATTTAGCATTTCTAAGATGAAAGGGCTAGAAAATGCACCTTTCAGTTCTGTTCTGTAGCATTTGCACTGCTTGTGTTTTAAGTGGTCATTGAAAAGGATAACATTTTAACCAAAAGTAGGGGATTTTAAGACTGCAGTGAATGCCTGTTAAGTCAATGAAGTGACAGCAGCTTAAGGCAAAACGTGGCAGATCTGATGCAATTTTTTGGAGACTAAGTATCCCAGAATGCATTATTTGAGGCAGTGTAAACAGTCTGAATTTTTTCAATATGCCAGACCCCATGTGGTCAGAGTCAGAAATTGCATCTAAAAATATCTAAAAAGCTCAAAATAGTCTCAGAGTGCTATTAAAATGTAGGAAACATCAAACCATGATGAAATTAATATGTTTTTTGAGTCTGAGGGCGCGGTTGTCCTTTAATCTTTGCTCTAGCATTTCCTTTGTTAGAGGGGACATTTTTTTGCTGCAGTATAGCCATGGCCTTACTTGACTGCATTCACATCCAGTAAGGTCTTGCACCAAGGAGCTAAAGAATAAAACATTTATACTATTAACCAGTTTAGATCTTTATTAATTTAAGTGTTAAGGTATCACTTCATGCTTCCGCCTTGTTAAAAATTGAGATTTACATGTGCAAAGTGTGTTGGTATGCAGTGTTTGCCTTCATATGTTTTTACTCCACGGGTTGGTTTGCAAAAAAAAAAAACCTTTTGCAGTGTTCCTGGATTTGTCTTTGTACATACAAACCACATTGCTATATTTTCCCCTTCCTTTTTTCTTGTGTCCAGAAGTCACTTATAACAAAGTAATTTGTTTACTGATTTTTTTTTAAATAAAGGACATCAAGGTTAATTTACCTTGAATCAGATAATGGATGCCACTGCAAAGAATCACGGTTGAAATATTTGTACATGGACAAAATCCCTTACTAAATATATCTGCCAGCGTCCAGTTCAATTGGTGCTATGGCTTTAATATACTGGTGTGTTTGCGCATGCCTTCCAAATATCTCCACCATTAGCCAGTTTTGCAGTGTAGTAACCACCAGACATGCCCATACACCTTTAGCCATCAGTATGCAGCTACTCCTGTTCATGTGAGTATATGAATTCATTTTCAGACTTAAGGTGTGGAAGCTGCACTGAATAATTCTAGGTGCTTGTTCAGGTTTCACATGGTGCTTGCTTAGAGCTACTCTCATGTTAAGCCACTATGAATATGTTGCACTGCCACCTCTGATACCAGGGTAATGTTTTAATCTTTCTATTCCCGCACTGCACACTAGCAGTATCTGGTGCAAATACAACAGAGAAGTATGACAGCGATACACCACCTAAGCATCATTTGCCGTGCAGAATGTACAGGTATGCATACCAAATTTCTGTGTTTCCAAACATCGGTGTTACTATACTACTACTGAATAAAATGAACATATTGAAATGTAACATGACCTGTTACCAGATGTAATTAAGATTTTTTTCCTGTATAAACAAATTTCCATGATTCTCTGGCTGTTTGGTTTGATTCACTTTACTGGCTACCTGTAGAGGTTTGCTCTTTCTTAGCAAGTTGCAGTAAATATTTTGTTATCCGGTTGTTTACCTGGTTAGTTTGACTGGGCACACTATGAACATTTCCAGCGGTATCCCAGGGTAAAAGCTCAAAATGGTGCCATCTCAATGGTCTGATCTTGTACTTGTAGTCCCTTAACTGCTGCCTTGCATATCTTGCATAAAGCAGACCTGAATTATCCATTGCAATGTCCAATTCAGTGTTTCCTCTACAGGTTGTGTGCCTACTGCCTTTGATGAATGCATTGCCTAGGATACAGTAAAAAAAATATCATTGCAATAGGGAATGGATGGCAAACCAAAGAAACTAAGACAGTCACGACTACAGCACCCAATAGTAGAGTACAACTTACAATTTCCTATCCATCTACAGGTTGCGGTAGTAGAACCCACAGCCATATGCATAAAAAGAAAATATACTCACTGATGTGCTGCTACCACTGCTTTCAAGTGTTGTAGCACAATCACTGATGACCATATGCTAAACAAAACAATTGCACATTGAAAACAGATTTCACATCAAGACAGTGACAAAAATAATGGCAATGCAAACACAATCAGAAGGAATTCAGAAGAAACTGCGCAACCTACAAGCTCTGTAGAGAATACAGAAACATCGGATTTGTGATATTACACAGACATGGTTTAAAGCCACAGAATGTACTCTGTCAGTGCAAGGCTAAATTGCCTTGCACACATGTAGACCATGAGGCACAAGAGAATGGGACACAAGGCGTAAATGTGTCTCAGTCTTGATTAGCAGCAAGTATTCTTCAATATTTTTCAAACCGGATGACACCCAGGCATTTACCCACATGCAAATAACTGGAGAGTGTCCCTTACCATATCTGAGCAAGCTACAGGTCATCATCTGTGGCACAAGAAATCACAGCTCAATATAGGAACGAATGCTGATTATCATCTGAGTTAAAACCAAGTAAAAACACTAACACCCTCTGCAAAAACTCAGAATAAGTTTTGCAAGGATCTGCCAATGCACACATGATAATATGCTGATTATTAGTCAGAGAAAATCAAATGTAATATTCTTTGGCACCCCGTAATAGCTTGCTAAAACTCTGCAACTGACAATAACTGACACATCAGGCAATATTCTGCCTGTAGTAACAGAGCAAAATATATCCAGGATCACATTGGACCCTACTCTCTTATTAACAAACCATACAGATAACATAAGCAGAACCTTAAATAACTAAATTTATGCTACAAGCTCTCATACCTTCTCGCCTCCAGCATGTGCACAACCAAAGCTATAAACATACTTATCCCAAACACTGAGCATGGGCTCCCTTTAATAGCTCTTCACTCCACCACAAATACAAATAACACTTGTACTGTTACTTTTACAAAGATCTGTAGATTTGAATTACTTGCAGAACCAAATATACATCTTTGCTATTTCCTCCAATGCTTCTAGTAGCTATCCATCAACGAAAGAACAACCTTTCTACTTTGTTCAAAGATATAGAAATTATTAAAATGGGACTTTGTCTACCTCTAAATCCAAACTACATATTAACCAAACTCTTATCTGAGAGACAGTCAGGAAGATGGCTTAATACTTATCAGACCATGTTTCATGACAACCACAGGAAAACGTGCATTCTCAAAGCTGGATTCAGCAGGCTGGTATAATCTCCCAGGAGTAGCTAGGGAGCAAAGCAATCTGGAAGCATTCAAAGCTAAATTAATAGAACTGCTGTGGGATACCAGATGCCTGTGCTATTGTGACAATGGCTGGTCAGTTCTTCATGTTGGAGTGAATGGCTAGCCATTGCATACCATGCCTATGCCAAAACACACCTGCACTATGACTGTAGCATTGATATATGTATGGTAAATAAAGCCATCCTGAGGGAAAGCACTTTGGATGACATTATCATTATGTTGAATGGTGCTACTGTTTTTATCAAAATGGATGTGAAGGCAGGATACTACCAAATGGAGGTGAATCCTAAGAACAGAATAACACATACATTTTTAATCACAAAGGTCTTAGAAGATACAGGAGTTTAATCTGGGTTGTAAGATCGGTTGCAGAAATTCTCAGATGTATAATATATTTTATCCCAGGCATTCTGAATGTTAACATTTTCTTTGATGATGCAGCCTGTGGCAAAACACAGAAACAATGATTCTATAAGACAAGTTTTACAAATATGCAAATAATTTTGACATTAAAGTGAAATGCAAATTTAATACATAATTTCTCGAGTTTTATGGTAATATATGTTCAAGGAAGGAAGGGTCACCAAATCCAAATAAAGTTAAGGCAATATACAACATGTCACCATACTGAAATGCAAAAGTAAAGATGTTTCCCAGGCATGGTAAATTACAATCCCTTGTATGGGTAGCTTTTTAAATGATAACTGCCTTTCTAATGGTTTTAAGATTAGTAATTTAAAAGGTGTTAGTATGCCGCGGTGGTACGGTGGTAATGTTGTTACCTCACAGCAAGAGGTTCTCCCGTTTGATTCTCGGCTTGGCTTGGGAGTGCCTTCTGTGTGGAGTCTGCATGTCCTCCCTGTGGTTGGGTAGCATTCGAAAGACATGTGTGTGTAAATGGGCATGCCTTCGTTGAAGGTTGGGCATCGAGCTGGCACCTCAGCGTTTCATAAAAACCTACTGCCAATCATTAGCGGACCGGAGTTCCGCTGTGGTGACCTCTTACCGGGAAAAAGCCAAAAGACAAACAACAACATGTAAATAAAAAGTGTTAATATGGTGCGTTTTATTTTTTATGAACAGGAGTTTCTTACTTTACTGATCGCTCTCTCATACATACACACAGGCACTTCAAAAGTCATACACACACTCTCCATGCATTCCTTTACTGATTGCTCTCTCATACACACACAGGCACTTTTACATTCATACACACACTGTCCATGCATTGCTTTACTGTTCGCTCTCTCACACATACGCAGGTATTTTTACATTCATACACACACTCTCCATGCATTCCCTTGCTGTTCGCTCTGTCATACACACACGCAGGCACTCCTACATTCATACACACCCACTTCATTCTCTCCCCACGCACTTGCAATCACTGCCCAAGCAACACAAGAATCAAACCCACTGCCCTTATGTCTGCAGAGAGACATATTTTAGATAAAAAAAAATTTGTAGGTGGCAAATAACCGATGGGAGAAGCACAGCAACATAATCGAGTGTTTGTCGTTGTGAGTGTGCAATTACGATCTAACAAGCCATTACTTTACACTTGCTAAGCTGTTTAGCGAGTATAAAATAAGAAAAAAAAAGTAAACAGTTAAGCAAGTGTAAAATAATGGCTTGGAAGTTCGTAATCACACAGTCATGCACACACAAGACTTCAGACATCACAGGGCCATAAAGAAAAACGGTTGCAATTGGCAACCAAGACCACATGGAACAGCTGGCAAAAGAACGCCATAGGAAAGGAAATTACATAAAAAAAAAGAAGTACAGGGCATTAAAGGAGTAAAACAGTGCCAATTTGCAGATTGAAGTGGGACTAATGCATCAGACAACTGACAGCAAGTTTTTTCATTACACCTTCTCACTGAACAGATTACAAGACGGCACAACCACTACCCATATTGAACAGGAAATCTTTAAGGTAGTCAGTGGTACTGCTCTTTACGAAAGTTAGAGAAAATAACTTCGGAAAGAAGACAACTTTATAGTAATAATTATCAATGGCAACCAACACCACACGGAACAGCTGGAATGCTGCAGCAAAGGCAAATAAATATAAAAAAGTACAGTACTAAAGCGCCACAGTTCAATACCAAGTACATACATGTATCCACAACAGTTGTTTGGTCAGCAGGACCCAAACAAGCAATGTTTAAACATTTTTGGATGCACGTGTGAACTTATGCAGCACAGCGACTGAAAGGCCAGGAGAAATGAAGATGCCACATTAAAAAGATACTGATACTTTGCTGTCAAACAATGTATTTCTACAAAAAATGTCATACTCACCGGTATAAATCCACGAGGGAAGCTGATGCAGAAAGAGACTCGCACAAGGTTCCAATAGGGAAATACAGTGTACTGGAAACACAATACTAAAAAGAAGTACCCTACCTCCTGCATTTGTATTTGAGCACTCAGGCTGGGGGAAGGACAAGGGAGCCATGACATCACAGAATGGGTGGGTCTTATTATTTTACTTAGAATCAGATGACGGCTGTGGTGATGTCACTTTGGGGGAGGGAACTGATTAAAAAAAAAAAAAACGTACCTGCACTGCCTGGCCTCGATGATGTCAGTAATTGGGCAACTCCAGCAAGCTTTATTCAAACGTGAGAGAATCATTTTGTAAGTGAAACCATCATATTATGAGAAGGTAGGCTTCTGTTACAGAAGTAAGGGGAATTATAAAAATTGTAAATGCTTTATTATTGTTGCTTTACAGAGGACAATGTACATAGAGAGGAAAAGGGCCGTGAAGTTGAGGAATACATTAGAGAAACCTGTTGTACTCCTTTAAGGAAGCTGCACTCTCACTCCTGATTTCCCACCTTGAGCTTAGCCAATCAACAGTGAAAGTGAAGGAGTGGGAGGAGCCATAGCTTTTTGAACCTTGCCAGTTGTTGTTCCCTAGGCAACCAGTATAGCCTAAGAGCTAGTGCAGCAATGGGAATGATGAACATCTTCAGTATTCTGAAATCATCATCAGAAAAATATAAATCAGTATTCATGTTATGATGTCATCAAGCAGGAGTACAACACAATTCAGGTATAGAGGTGATCTAATCACATTGATCTAGGGAGATATTTGCTACAGGGATTATAGCACAGCATTAATTGTTAATATAAGTATAACAAATGCTAAGTAGTTTATCATTTCAGCATTTGCAATGAACATCACAGATGCAGTAGTGTAGCTATGGTGGGGTCGGAAGGGCAACTGCCCTGGCACAAAGTTTGGGGGGGGCACAGTCAGCCGATTATGATCTCTAATATAAAACTGCCTTTAAAAGCCAGTATTGAATTTACTGTCAAACCTGCACACTGTAGCACTGCATGTGTGGTCTAAACTGTATCAACCACTTGCTTCATTAAACCTGGGATGTCAGACTACCTTGCTGCAGTTCTGTATAAGCATGTTTTGCAAACTCATACATATAAGGAAAACAAACAAAGAAATAGGAAAAGGAAATGGTGAGATTATTTCATAAAGTCTGAAATTCTGGTAAATATATCTAGGACAGTAAAAGATCAAACCAAAAATAGGAACAATTGTTGTCACCTGTGGCTATGTAATTTAGCAACAATGATGTTTGCAGATAATTGTGAGGGATTGTGACTGAATGGTTCACCAGTAAACATATTGTGATGATAGTAGATTACTTACCACCATGTGCTGTTCCCAAAAGAATATCTAAATATTAAAACAATAAAATACTGGTTAGTTTTCATTCGATCTTAAAGAACACATGCGTTTTATACTTTTCAAGTATTCATAACGATAAATTATTCTTACAAATTTATTTATTTTATTTTATTTTACATTTGTTTACCGGGAGAAATCCGACTGGATACATGTCCATTTTCAGCAGAGGCCCGGGGAGAAAAGCTCCAAAATCAGACAAAAACAGCAATTATGAGTTAAATAAAATACATATTAGATATTGAGGATGATTACATGAATACATGTCATTATGTTATAAAAACAAATAAACAATGTAGTAATTATACTAATATAAGTTCTATAGGTAAATTCTTTTAATACATTTACTGAAAGAAAAAAAAAAAAAAAAAAAAAAAAAAGCAGTCATCAGATGTAGGTAAGGAGACGACTATTCCTGTGAGAAACTAGTAGACACCGGATAGTGGTCTATTATGAGAGTTTTGTTACAGGAAGAATAAAAGAGGATTAGGGTTTGAGCGAGAAATTGAAGACATTTAGGATCCTAGGTAGGGTTAATCAGGAAATGAGCATTGGCATAGCCAGTGCAACTGGAAGTGGTGGAAAAGTTGTTTTTTGAATTGGGGTAGACAAGTAATTGTGAGAATACTAAGAGGAAGTGAGTTCCAAACTTTTCCAACGACGTTTGTAAATAGTGCATCACCTCCTGAGTTGAAAGATTTAACCATTTTCAAGAGTGGCCTGTTAGAAGAGCGTAGACTGTTTAGGTTGTTATATGGTAAGACTAAGTTCTCAAGTGAAGGACATTTGTCAGGGTGTTTGAGTATTTTAAATGCCTCAGTAAGTTGGGTTAGTTTTACAAGGTTTGGGAGTTCTATCCACCCTAGGTTTTTTAGGTTGATACAATGATGAGTTCTATATGGAGTTCCTGTTGCAAATCTTGCAATATGATTGTAAGAGCAGGAGAGTTTATTTAAGTTGATTTTGTTCAGATTGGTGAAAATTGTGGATGCATAAAGAAGGGTGGAGAGCAAATGTGTCCGGGCAATGGTCACTTTTGCCGTTGGGGTTAGAAAATTTTTGATTCTATATAGAGATCCTAGTTTTTTGTTCACAGTTTTAATGGCTAAATTAATATGTGTGTCAAATCTGAGTTTATTATCAATAGTAACTCCTAGTAGTTTCGTGTGAGGGTCTGGGGAGATAATCGTCCCATTATTTGATGTTATAGAAAAGTCTATAAGGTGAAGTTTGTGGGTTGGTTGAAAGAGCAATAATTTCGTTTTTTTTGGATTTAGGATTAACTGACGACCAGATAGCCAGTTTTCCACTTTGGTAAAGCAGCTTTGAGTTTTGGTTAGTAGTCTGTCAGGAGATATGTCAGAGCATACTAGTGTCAAATTGTCCGCATATTGAATACAGGTGGCCTCAGGAATGGCTTTGTGGAGATCATTAATGAAGACTGAGAAGAGAAGTGGACCTAATATGGACCCTTGAGGAACCCCAATGGTGTTAGGTAGCAAACTGGAGAGTTTATTCTGCCAGAGTACTGCTTGTTTCCTGCCAGAGAGGTAGGCATTGAACCAGTCTAGAGTTAAGTTATCCAGGTAAAGATTTTTTAAGGTGTCCAGAAGTAGTTGGTGGTTGACCATATCAAATGCCTTTGATAGATCCAGAAAGAGGGCTGATGACACTTTTTTGTCATTACGGTTATAATTTATTGTGTCTGTAAAGGAGAGGAGGGCCGTTGTTGTGCTGTGGTTGGGTCTAAAGCCGTGCTGAGAACTAGTTAGTAGTTTGTTTTGGATAAGATATTGAAGGAGTTGTTTATGCATACATTTTTCCATAACTTTGGCTAAAGGGGACATTATAGCTATGGGCCTGTAGTTAGATAGTTCTGTGGAGGACCCCCCCACTTATGAAGTGGAATAACGTGGGATATTTTCCATATAGACGGGATTATAGACTCAGTAAAGGTCCGATTGATAAGGATAGAAACAGGGTAGGCTATGACATCTGCAGCTTTTTGTAGGTATTCTGCTGGTAGGAGGTCTGCTGAGAGGGTAGTTGGTTTAAGTTTTTGTAGTAGGGATCTTATTAAGGATGTGGAGACGGGTTTTAGGTTGAAGGTATTTATAGGTTCTGGGATATTCTCAATTACCGATAAGTTGTTGGTGGATAGTTGGTTGGCTAATGTTTGGATAATATTTGTAAAGAAAGTGTTGAAGGTATTGGCTATTTCTTCAGGGTCTTTATCCATCACTACTTCTGGGGTCGGAGTGGACGACTTGCCTGGGTGGAGAAGGTTATTTAAGCCTGCCCAAAATTTTTGAAGGTTATTTTGGTGTTTATTCTGTAGTTTTTTTTGTCAGATAATATGGCTTTTTCAGTTACATTTCTTAGCTGTTAGAATTTAGTGCGGTCTAAGGTAGATTTGGTTGAACGCCAGGTTTCCCAGGCCTTATTTCTGAGTTTGATTTTAAGTTTAGAGTCTTTTGTGAGCCACGGTGCAATCTTAGTTTTAGTTTTGATGAGTCTTTTTGGAGCGTGAGTATCTAGTATGGTTAGGAAAGTGATGTTAAAGTAATCTACTGCCTCTTCTAGGGGGAGATACTTGAGTGTTGCCCAACTACAGGATTTCAGTTCATTCTTAAATTTTGTGAGGTCAAACTTTTTTTTGTTTCTAACTGACCTATACATTGGGACTGTGGAGTAACCTGATTTATTTTTAGTTATATATGTTATAAGGTGATCACTAATGTCATTTGATAGGGTCCCGGACTTGTACATGTGGGGGTGACTGTTTATAAGGATCCAATCGAGAATACTTTCTTTTTGGTTGGAGTTTCCTATTCTAGTGGAGGTGGTTATAATCTGTGAGAATCCATAAAGGTTAATGTGTATGGGGTTATTTTCTGAAGAACATAGGTTCCAGTCAATGTTAACATCACTCATTATTATAGTTTCTTGTGGGTAGTTATTAGATAGCCAGCTTAGTATGTTCTCCAAAGTATTAGTATTATTCCCAGGAGGAATATACATAACAATTAAATTTATGCTTTTTTCTTTATTCAGTTGAAATTTCAAGGCAAGTATTTCAGCATTAGAGATTTGGGGTGGTTGGGTAGAGTTGATAGTAATGTTAAGGTTACTTTTATAGAGTGCCGCAACGCCACCACCCTTTTTTTTGTTTCTGTCAATCCTATGTATATTGTACCCAGGTGGGATGAGCTCATTATCTTTGATCTCTGGCTTTAGCCAGGTTTCAGTTAAACATATTATATCTGGTAGGTGAGTATCTAGGAGAGCGTGCAAATTATGTACCTTCTTGTTAATACTTCTGATATTTAGGTGGTAAATTTGTAGAGAATGGGATGACATTGGGGAAAATGCAGGGCAGTCCGGGTTGTTTATTGATGTCGGGCCAGGATTAGGGTGGATATCTCCATCATTGGTGATATTTTTACTAAAATATTCTAAAAGTCTTAAAAGTTTATGTAATAGTTTCTGGGTTTGCTTGGATTTGGGATGGTTATGGTTTATTTTGATTCGGTGGTGATAGATGGTCTTAGATTTTATACAGCAAGGCTGTTGGGTATTAACTTTAATAGAGAGTGGGAATCCAAAGGTACTCGTCTGCTGTCTAGGGTAGTGGTATCCTAAGTATGGTTGGTCTTCATATTTGCTAGATATAAACTAGCTAACAGTGGTAATAGAAAGCACATAGTTTTTATTTTTGCCATATTTTTGATGGGACGGGCAGATTTCATTATTTTAGAAGTCCCAGAGTGTTAATGTATGTGGGACTTATGACGATTGAGTATGTGTATGAGGATGGGGGAGGGAGGTAAGTATAACAGTGAAAATGAGTGGCTAGTATAACAGTGAAAATGAATGGCTAGGGGGTAATGAGGGGGTGTGGCTACATAACTATAAGTGTAGGGGTACTGGGGGCGGGTGGGATACGGGGGCAGGGTGGGGCGCGGAGCGAGCTCGAGCGTAGCGAGGGCGAGTGGAGCGGGGATACTTATCACAGCCAGAAAAGTATCCAAAACAGTCACAAAACAGAATCTCCAAGATTCACAAAGCTCCATGCTAGAATAAGATTATTCTTGCACAGAGTGGTTCGTGTCTGTTTAGAATACTAGTGCACCTTGCATATGTATGAAGGCACCCTACTATTTAATCTAAATGGGCATGAACCAGGAGTGAGTACAGGGGGCATGTGTCAGCAGTGCCTGCACATGTAACATGCCCCCTTCACTCAGAAATGTACTAAAGTTCTTAGCCTTTCTCAGCGACTCTGCATTAAGTATTTATCACAGCCAGAAAATTATCCAAAACAGTCACAAAACAGAATCTCCAAGATTCACGAAGCTCCATGCTAAAATAAGATTATTCTTGCACAGAGTGGTTCGTGTCTGTTTAGAATACTAGTGCACCTTGCATATGTATGAAGGCACCCTACTATTTAATCTAAATGGGCACGAACCAGGAGTGAGTACAGGGGGCATGTGTCAGCAGTGCCTGCACATGTAACATGCCCCCTTCACTCAGAAAGTGCCATATAGCACTTTGTGACAGAGATGTGTGTCAATTTTTATAATATTAGAGCCTGGCTCTAATATTATATAGTAAAGGAGTGTCCGCAGACACTGAAATGTAAGTAGCTAACATTTCAGTGTCCGCAGAAAATGAAAAAAAAACAAAAACAAAACACAAACACCTAAAGGCAGCAGCTTTTAAGTGCACACCCCCAAATATATGCACTCTTGCCCTACATGCATGAAAGCAGTAGGGTACGAGGAAAGCAATAAAAAGTTAAAAAAATTATTTTTTTTCCATCAAATAAATCTGAAATTTAAGCGGTGCGCTGTGCCCTGTTATGCTTAGCCTGGCTGAAATCCTGAAAATGATAGACAAGTGCTACTGTGATAGAAAATGTCATCAAGCTGCTGTAGCTTAGTGAGACTGCCATGGTATAGCATGCTTGGTTCGATTCCCTCCTCTGCCAAATTATTTAATAAACTTTTAAGGAATTTTAATGATAGATGTCAATCATATGTCTCACATATAGCACAGTAGGGGTGGGAATAGGTAAAATATAAATCTAAAAATAATTTATAAATTTAATGAAAAAAACATAGATTTAAACAATGCTTTGCTAGTATAAGCATTACTTACCTGCTTTCAGCTCAGCTTAGCTGGTGTAAGCATTGCTATGCGGATTTGCGTGGAACTAAGCATAGTTCAGCATATTAAAATGGGCCAATCAAGAAAAAGTGTGGGAAAACTGCCCTATTTACACCTCACAAGCAGGAATACAGCTATAATCATTTGGGATTGCTCACAGCAGGACCAAAATTTCCGGTGTTGGTGAAGGTGTTCGCTTCCAAACGCAACGTTGGGGCATCCAGGAGTCCAGGGTCATGATTGGGCTCCTAGTTAAAAACCATGATGGCAGACTGCTGCAGGGCCAGTACCAGGGCTCTCAGTACAAAGCAGAGGCCTGGGACCAGCTTGCACGTTATCTCACCAGTGCCACTGGCATACCCCAGACTGGTGAACAGGTACATCACCACCATAATGACTTGAAGCAGAGGAGGGGTGCACTCTTGAACCAATGGATCCAAGAAGCCCGAGCGCAGGATGTCCCACCTGTCTGTAAGTATGCAGTCTTATGTATCTCTAAGTATGGAAAAAGTTCAACTTGTGACTGTGCAGGTGTGATCAATGTGTGATGTCTCCCCATACAGCTGCTGCAGAGAGATCCCAGAATGTTGAGGCTCATGCCCAGTGACTGGCCCGGCTGCATCGCCAGTATGATGAGTACAGAATACTCCCTACTATTAGCAGTAAGAAATCAAAATTATAGTAATGATAGTACCGCCTGTATATATAATTGTGCTGTAAAAGTCAGGAATAAATGCTTCTGTCAGGCTGCCAGTGTTGCAATGGAGTATTCCCAGCTGCTGTGTAATACAGATGTCAGTAGCAAACAAGGTACAATATGCAGGAGAGGAATATTAGAATATGTATGAGTGTGCCTGAGTGAACCTGCCAAGAAAGTACCATGTCAGGGCTACTATAATAGTTAGAAATGAAAAGCATTCCCCTGTGCAGATCATGCAGGAATAGTAATTGTGGATTTCTGAGTTGTACACAGATATGTATGTCAAAACTAATAAAGGTGATCCCAAACACTGGTGTGTGTCATCTCACTTGTACTTGAAAAATAGAAATGTGTATGTCCTGCAGAATGCATTAACTAAGGTGAACTGATTTAGCATGGCTTGTCTGCATACTTTAGAATGGGTATGTCAAATAACTGAAAAAAAGTAACAGTACTGATTAAGTTAAATACTGAATGGAAAATCCCTAAATATCAAACAGGTAACTATTTCACCAAGCTCTGTATGTTATCTAATGTCTCCTGTCTTTAATTGTGTCTGACCATGTGAACTGTGTAATTAGGGAACACCATGAACCATTGCACATACTCACTTTGTTTTTTATTCTTTGTTGTAAATGTTGTTTTTATACTTTTTTATTTTTTTTTAAATGTTATCTTTGTAATTTGTCTAATTGGAGCTTTTCTCCCCGGGCCTCTGCTGAAAATGGACATATATTCAGTCGGACTATCCTGGTAAACAAATGTAAAATAAATAAATAAATAAAGTACATATTTCCATCAGAATGTGTTTTACTTGTTTGTCTGCCAGCATTGCCCTGTGTTAACCTTTCAATTTCAGCTGTATGTAGCTGTGAATGTACTGAAAAATGTATAAGGCTAACAGGTGCAGACTTAAAACCTACACTGTGTATTCAGGAATCTAAATGGCAGTATGTAGTTATAAAACAGTCAAATGTGCAATCCGGCTCATGTGCACGTTTCACAAACAGTGACACCAATGTCTGTTGTGTATGCATAATTTGTACTGAAAAATGGGAAACAAATAATGCAACATGTCATAATAAAAGTACTGTGCACAAAAATATGTGCTAGATAGAAATGTCACAAGCAGCTCACAGCACCTCCCCAGTAGCTCAGTCTGATAAGGACTAGGCCTGTAGTTCAACTTTGCACACACACCATGGTTTGATCCAGGGACTACCACTAACATCTCAGTCAGGTGCTACAGTTTTAAACTGCAATCTGAATAGAAAGCATAATGTACTGCAACACATACATTTTCCATAAAGGGCACACAGGTAAAGAAATCTGAATAGAAAAAACTAGAATGATGTGTATAACTATGAAAGGTGTACAATTGCTGTGTTGATCAGCCCCAGTCCTACAAATAGATGCAAGCTAGACATCCGCACTGCAGTCTGGCCCAGACAAGCCCCTCAAGTGTCACACTGTCATGGATAGTTTCCCCAGTTGCCAAGAAACCTGCACACGGAGAATGTCACAGGAGATGTATGTGAAAGGCACAACACACACTCCAGGGCTTGCAAGTAATATGTGAATCTGAAATATGTGTAGAATCAGCAATGTAATGTGCACACAGTTCATCTGCACAGGCCCACAGATAAAGAACTTGGTATAGAAACAGGTATGATGTATATAACTAAAATAAGGGTACAATTGCTCTGTTGATATCTACAGCTATTGGTGTGCTGTAGCAACCCCATGGCCCAGGTAGAGTGTAAGTGTGGTCAGAATGCAGAGTAGTGAATAGTAGTGTACAGACAAATATACTTGATAGCAGATGCCAATTGAATCTATTCTCTTCCCCCCACCACTCAACGGATCCAACCATCACACTGAAACTAACATGGATATGTTCCTAAACAAACCTCTACTGTTGGGACCACTGTTCCATTTGGTTTATCATTGTTTAAACTATGTGCATACTAATATTCCCTGTTGAGTAATCATTTAATTGCCTGCCTGACATACCACTAACTGGCATGCTGTTGCAACCCTGAATGCCATTCCATATATACATGAGTTCTGTTTGCTATGGCACTGTTATAATTGCACTGTTTTGGGTAAATAGGAATATCCATGCATGCTATTTTGACTAATGTTGTATTGTGTTGTACATGACTAACCAATATTCATTGTTAATTTCCACACTATAGCAATTATGGGAAGGCATATCCCAGCTGATCCATCTCTCCCATCCCACTTGGTTGAGGCACTGGGTCCCAGCATGTCTGGCATCCAACCCAGACCTCCCTCATCTGCTGGTCCTGCATCACCCTCAAGTGTAACCGCTGCAGGGGATGGGGCTCACCCTCCTCCTGCAAGTGGGCACGGTGAGGATGTTGTC
>NC_056743.1:1966874601-1966899601 GCF_019279795.1 Protopterus annectens | reverse complement strand
AGGACCAAAAACACTGTTACTCAGGGTGAAGGGACCCAAAATAAGTACCTCTTGTAATTACTGCTATCATCCCCACCTCCACAGCTGAACAGATCTGCCTTGCAACACAATAACCAACACTTGTAAGTCACATACCCAGGACCCTACACAACATAGCCACTACAAGTTAACAGTAATCCATCTCAGCTGTACGGTGTCAGGATGATATCAATAAGATATCATGCAGAACAGTCTGTGTACCACAGGGAAGGCACAATGTGGAAGCAGTAAACATTCCAATGATTCATATATATATATATACACACACACACACACACAGACATATATCTATACATATATATGTATATCCACATGCATGCACATATACATATATTCAGGGGCGGCTCATGATATTGGACTGCAGGACTGCAGCTCCCCCCCCAGCTGTAAAAGAAGAAAAGAAAACAAAATAAAAATAACACAAAAAAAAAAAAGAAATACAGAAAGTGTCTTGAAACTCTGCGCATGCTTGTTCGCGATCCCGGCACTCCCGCATGTGCACAGGGCTCCCCATTGCTGCTGAACCAGTCCAAAGTATGAAGACAGCATTAAGACTACAAGATCCCAGAATGTTAGTACCACCACATGTTCCACCACCACATGGTAATGCATTCATAGGTTCATAGGTTCATACTAGGCTATCTGCCCTAGGGCATTTATAAGCCTAGCCAGAGTGTATTTGGCTTTCGCCACCCATTTTAAATTAATTTTGCTATGCCCTTTTTCGAGGTTAGTATACTGTGCCTCTGTCTAACAGTGACACAGAAGTGATACCCGGGGTAAACCTACGATCTCCCATCCACTCATCAAGATTCCTCTTGAAGAGAGTCAATGAGGGACTCTGCCTAACCTGGACTGGGATTTTATTCCAGAGTGAAGGGAGCCTCTGGGTTATGAATCTGTCCCTCCAGCATGTCCTATTTATTTCAGTGCTGAGGTTCAAGTCTCTCAAGCGCGTAGCTTGATGGGATTTGGATTTTCTGAGGTGCAGCATGTCCATTAATTCTCGGTTGGACATGGCTTTATACGTCAGGCACAGATCGCCTCTGAGCAAGCGGTATGCCACTGAGTAGAGTTGGAGTTTCTTTGACTGGGCAGCATATGGCATCTGTTTGAGCCCTTTGATCCTCTTGGTGAGGTACTTTTGGGGTCTTTCCAGTTGCTGCAGGTGTCTTTAAGGTACATCCCAAAAGGGGCAATGTACTCAATTATGGGCCTGATGAGGGATGAGTAAAGAGGCACGATGACCTCCCCTGATCTAGATGTGAATCCCTTCATGATTAGGTGGGCTATATAAAATGTTTTTCTAACCACTTTGGCCACGTGGTTGTCAAATGAGAGATTGCTATCAACTTGGGTCCCCAGGTCCCTAATTACTTCTTCTGTACTTAATGGATTACCACCTGTGTGGTAATTTGTGGGCACTTTGTTTTTGCCAAAGGGGATGACTATACACTTTTTGGCATTTAGCTTGAGGCCATGGCTCTGGCTCTAGTTGTCTGTTTCTATGAGGCCCTTTTGGAGGATGCTTGTGTCAGCTGGAGAGTCTATTATGGTGCCCAGTTTGCAGTCATCTGCGAACTTGGTCAGCCACAGCCCTTCCATGTTGGCCTGTACCTCCGAGAAATATATACACCGAACAAGAGAGGTCCCAGGACTGAGCCTAGTGGGACGCCACTTGTAACTGGTTTGGAGTCTGACATGGCTCCAGCAATTCTAACCATGTGGGTTCTGTCCTTGAGCCAGTTTGCAACCCATCTAGTGACATAGGGGTTTATATTTAAGCTGGTGAGCTTATCTATAATGCCCGAGTGGGGTATTGTATTGAAGGCTTTTGCAAGGTCCAGGTAGGCTGTGTGGACCACCTTCCCCTCATCAATGGCCTTGGTGACTGTTTCAAAGAAATTGACCAGGTTTAAGAGGCAGGATCTGCCCTTAACAAAGCCAAATTGGGTAGGATCCAGTGTCTGTAGGTCCCCAATATCTTTATTTATGAGGTCCATGATGATCCTTTCCATAGCTTTGCAGATCAAGCTAGTCAGGCTTATGGGACGACAGTTTTCAGGATCCGTTGAAGCACCACTTTTGTGGAGAGGGACCACTGTTGCTGTACACCACCCTTTGGGTACATATCCTGTAGTAAGGCTGAGATTGAACAGTAGTTTTATGTTTGGGTTTAGCTCTTCTTGGAGTTCATGTAGGATGCAGCCTGGGACACCATCTGGTCCCATTGATGCTGTATTTTTTGCTTTGCAGAGGGCGGCTCTTACCTGAGCATCTGAGATGTCAGGGGGGCAGCACTCTGCTGGGATAGATATTTGCCCTTTTGGTGGGGAGGGGGGAGAAGTTTGCACTGAACCTGTCAGCTAGGATGTTGGCAATGTCTGTGGGTTTAGTGTATTTTTTTGTCATTTTGGACTAATTCTGAGCATATCTGGGAATTCCCACCCAGATTCCTAACATAACTAAAGAAAGCCTTGTGATTATCCTTAGTGTCCTGTGCAATTTTTCTCGAAGCTGGCCTTAGACGATTTTATGAGTGCCCGTAGTTTTTTGCTAATACTGATCAGAGATGCCTTCCCTTTTTGGGATTTTGCCCTATCATGTAGTAGCTTCCTCCTTCTATTGTATAGTTTGTTTATGGCTGGGGTCCACCAGACAGGACGTCTGCCTTTGGAGGATTGGGTCTTGGTTTTGTTTGGGATTGCATGATCCATGCATTCCTGAAGGTGTTCATAGAATGCGTTTATAAAGGATTCTGCGGTCTGGGCCGCATTTTCCACAGGCCCGGGGGCTTTGAAGGATTCCACCTTGGTTTTGAGGAGTGTGAAATTTGCTTTAGAGAAGTTTTTCACTGTGGTTTTCTGGGCAGAGGGTGGGGTCATGATGTGAATATCCAGTGAGATTAGTTGATGGTCTGATCTTACCAGTGAGTGATACACTTCTGGTCTGGAGCATAGTGTCCCCATGTTGGTGATGATCAGTTCCAGTATGTTTTCCCCTCTTGTGGGAGTGGTAACAAGTTGTTCCATAGCATTTGAGTTTATAAATTCTAGGAACCTTTGGGCTAGGGTGTTGGAGCTAGAGTAATTCTCCCAGTCTATGTTTGGGTAGTTGACGTCGCCCAATATAATGGTGTTTGGAGAGACCTTCATATTTTCCAGTGTTCTCAGGAAGGCCGAGTGGGGTTCCGGGGTTTGGGAGGGTGGTCTGTAGCAGGCTATAAACAGGAAGGCAGTTTTACCCACTGTTAGTTGCACATGGATAGTCTCTGATGCTTCGTGCTGTGCCACCAACCTGGAGGTGTGGGAATCTTTGACAAATATTGATACTCCCCTTCCTTTTGTGGTTCGGTCCAAGTTTTGTGGCCGAAAAGCATGGTATGAGGTATAACCTGGTAGTGCTGTGGTGCTCTCAGGAGCCTTGAACCAGGTTTCTCTTACTGCACAGATATCAATGTTCTCCATGCTAAGGAGAGTTTAGAGTGCGCGCATCTTGAGGTTTAGACTTCTGGCATTGAGTAGCATTACTCTTAGTTTCTTATCCCTTGTGATACCTATGGAGGTAGATTTGTCTTTTGAGCCTTGCCTAAAAAAGGCACTATAGGGGTAGCAAGAGCCTTTGCCAATATCTGAAAGCCCAGTGGTGACAGGTGCAAGCCGTCCCTAGCGAAGCATCATGGCTTGTCGCGCATGTCATCCCAGGCTGACAGGCATTGGATCCCCTTTGAATGACACCAATACTTAAACCAATTGTTGAAATTGATCATCTTGTCTTCATATTGCGGCATCATTCTTGGTGAGGGTAAGATGCTACTCAAGGTCAGGGTCATACCGGCCTGGGCTACATGCTCAGAGAGCTCCTCTATGTCTCTTTTCATGTAGTCCAGGGAGGTACGTCTCAAGTCATTCACACCAGCATGGACAATGACTGAATCATATTTGTACTTGCCTTGGAGTGACCTGAGTGCTTGTGTTATGTGGCGGATCCTAGCGCCTGACAGGCAGCTCACCATGACCTTCTCCTTGTTCAGCCTGATGAGTGGGACGTCAGTGTGCCTGACGATAGAGTCACCTATTACAAGTGTATCAGGTGTGTTGTTTACCCTTAAGGGCTGTGACTGTTTGGCACACTGGCTTTGTGAGCTATGTGTTGCATGTGTTTTGTTTTGGGGTAGCAGTTGCTTTGGTGTCTGCTTTGGAGGTTTCTGCTGCTTAGGCAGATTTTTATTTAGAGCCTCCGAGTATGTTTTTGTGTGTTTATGTGTTTGGTTTGCTGTCGTGGTAGGTCTATGTGAGACTGGAATTGTAGTGAGTGTGGTTTCCTTCTCCTCCTGACTGGTTATGCCAGTATTGAGTTGAGAGTGCTTAGCCTCCATTTTGGCTATATGGTTGCATCTCTCACATGTGTTGGAATTTTTTGGGAGGAGGAGAGGGTTGTCTGTGTACATGAGGCAGTTGTAACATTGCCTCAAGATTCCCAGATTCACCAGCTGGACCGGAGAGGAGATTGACAACTGACCTTTGGACATGCTAGAATAGTATTGGGAATTCCCTTTATAATTGAAAAAAAGTGTCAATGGGGAACAAGGTACTCAAGGAGAGTTTGTGAGTGTATAGTGCTTTTAATTTTTTAATGCTGACTTATATAATTGCTTTAGTGAGCAAGTGCCAGGTAACTTAAATGCAATGTGTTACAGGTAACTTAAATGCAAAAATGACAAACAGTAACTTTCTTTCAAGTGAAACATGGAAATAAGTATAGTAAGCAATGCAGATATCACTAGGGATCCACAGAACCACTGAAAAGCCGTGTTTTAGGTGGAATTAGCGTTTCAGGGAAATAACAAGCAAACAAACAACAAGCATACAAACAAAACTAGATTCAGCAGGCCTGGATCTAGTCTATGCTACAGCAAACAAGGTGTACCAACTTCAGTAAGAAACAGTTCAAATATGCAGGCACTATAAGCCTTTAACCAGAAATTCCCAGCTCATATATTCATATATCTCACATTTACAGTAGTTACTGTGTTAATTGTTGCAGTGGTCAAAATCTGAGCATGAGAGTCAAACTGTAGTTAAACCCTTCTCCCTCCCCAAAACAGACAGAAAACCCACATAAGACTATGTACGCCCTCACACTGAATGCTACAGTATTGCAGTGCTGATCAACCTGAGCTTACCTGTACACTACTCTGCTGTGGAAACTGCAGCACCTATATCCACGATATAGATGTGATGGATGCCTGGAAGCTGTCATGAGTGCCTAGATTTGCAAAGAATTCCTGTGTGGCTGAGAGTGGTTGTTCTGCTGTAAGTCCTTAACCAGTGATGCCATGATCCCTGGCTACATCTGCCACTCTTCTGCATGCAGCATTGATCATGTCCATTGCATGGTGTTACACCTGCTCATATGTCCTGTTCTGATGACCTGTGGCATTGACATCATGGACAAGGACAGCCCACAATGCCTGCTGCTGTCCCTTGTAGTGCCTCCCCCTGGACAATAGGACTTCATGGTGCTGACGTACCCCTTGCAGTATCAACTCATTTTCTGCATCTGTGAAAGCTGCACAGTGTCGTGCATACATGTTTTCTGAAAGACAACAACATGGGAACCCATGTCAGGTTCACATACATGGACGTACACTATGTAGAGATACAGCAAGGACAGAATGGCTGGAAATATCCACTGCTTGATCAAGCATATTATATTCCACAGTGTGCAAACATACCAACTCAGCACAGATCCTCGTGGTGGCCTGCAGAGTGATCCAAGCAGCAGAGAGCTAAAAGAGTGATTTTCTACCAGATATAAGTATTTTTTGTGGCTTTCCCACTGTTATTAAGCTAGCGACTGCATTTCGCCTGTTTTACTGCTACTTTAAGTGATTTCTGCATTTTACACTGTTTATTGCACTTTAAGTTACTAATTGTTGCAAATTGTTTCTGTAGGCTACACACTAAAGTGCGCTAGCCGATTTAAAGCATTTATAGCATTTACTGTCTGTTTTTCTCTTTGTCTCTGTAAAAAAAAAAAAAAAAAACCAAAAAAATCTCTTGTTTTCCCGCCTTACTGAACTAGAGTAGTCCAGTTTCAGAGTTGCTGATCCATGGGCTTTGTTTTTAGTTCCTGTTACTGATCCATTGCCTTATTAGGAGGGAGGGAAGTTTCTTTGCTTACCAGTGGGAGTGGGAAGCACTGAGCCGCCTTTTTGTCCGATTTGGTGAAGTTTCAGCCAGAAACTAGTAGTCCATTGGTCGTTTTGGGCCAATTCCTAGCTCCTTTCAGCCCCCTGCTATAAAACACGCTAAACGCGTGTTTTCCAGCTTGTACCAACTCAGCACAGATCCTCGTGGTGGCCTGCAGAGTGATCCAAGCAGCAGAGAACTAAAAGAGTGACTTTCTACCAGATATAAGTATTTTTTGTGGCTTTCCCACTGTTATTAAGCTAGCGACTGCATTTCGCCTGTTTTACTGCTACTTTAAGTGATATCTGCATTTTACACTGTTTATTGCACTTTAAGTTACTAATTGTTGCAAATTGTTTCTGTAGGCTACACACTAAAGTGCGCTAGCCGATTTACAGCATTTATAGCATTTACTGTCTGTTTTTTCCTTGTCTCTGTAAAAACAAAAAATCTCTTGTTTTCCCACCTTACTGAACTAGAGTAGTCCAGTTTCAGAGTTGCTGATCCCTGGGCTTTGTTTTTAGTTCCTGTTACTTATCCATTGCCTTATTAGGGAGGAGGGAAGTTTCTTTGCTTACCAGTGGGAGTGGGAAGCACTGAGCAGCCTTTCTGTCCGATTTGGTGAAGTTTCAGCCAGAAACTAGTAGTCCATTGGTCGTTTTGGGCCAATTCCTAGCTCCTTTCAGCCCCCTGCTATAAAACACGCTAAACACGCATTTTCCAGCTTGTACCAACTCAGCACAGATCCTCGTGGTGGCCTGCGGAGTGATCCAAGCAGCAGAGAGCTAAAAGAGTGACTTTCTACCAGATATAAGTATTTTTTGTGGCTTTCCCACTGTTATTAAGCTAACGACTGCATTTCGCCTGTTTTACTGCTACTTTAAGTGATTTCTGCATTTTACACTGTTTATTGCACTTTAAGTTACTAATTGTTGCAAATTGTTTCTGTAGGCTGCACACTAAAGTGCGCTAGCCGATTTACAGCATTTATAGCATTTACTGTCTGTTTTTTCCTTGTCTCTGTAATAAAACAAAAAAATCTCTTGTTTTCCCACCTTACTGAACTAGAGTAGTCCAGTTTCAGAGTTGCTGATCCCTGGGCTTTGTTTTTAGTTCCTGTTACTGATCCATTGCCTTATTAGGAAGGAGGGAAGTTTCTTTGCTTACCAGTGGGAGTGGGAAGCACTGAGCGGCCTTTTTGTCCGATTTGGTGAAGTTTCAGCCAGAAACTAGTAGTCCATTGGTCGTTTTGGGCCAATTCCTAGCTCCCTTCAGCCCCCTGCTATAAAACACGCTAACGCTTAGCGGAGTTGCCACTGTTGCACACAAGAGCAGCAGCGGTTAAACAAGATTAAACTATTCGGGCCATCTAAATTCCACTCTTCAGATTTTCCCTTAGAACTACCTTCCTCGAGCTGTACTGCTGATCTAACCAGCATATCCTATAACTGAAAAGTTCATCTCTACTTGATTCCCAAGTAGACTATTCTCTATCTGTAATGCCTAGCACTTACTCCTACAGTACTTGCACCTTGATAAAGCACTCTTATTATAGATAGTACCCCACCAGCCTAAAACCCACTTCCCCCGGAGTCCTTTGAAAGTCTCTTTATCTACTACTTCTAGTATGTCGAGGGATCAGTTGCTAGTGTCCTCTCCAGCTCAACTGGTGAACCTGGGAATATTGAGGCAATGTTACAATTGCCTCATGTACACAGACAATCCTCTCCTTCTCCCACAAAACACAAATACATGCGAGAGATGCAACTATACGGCCAAACTGGAGGCTGAGCTCTCTCAACATAGGACTGGCAAGACCAGACAGGAGGAGAAGGTAACCACACACAATACATACCCAGTCACATATGGTACCATCACAACTTCAAATCATACACATACTCACACAAAGACATACTCGGAGGCTCTGATCAAAAATTTACCAAAACAGGAGAGGCCACCAAAGCAGACACCCAAACAACTACCACCTCACGACCCAACACATGCAACACATAGACCACACAGTCAGAGTGTCAAACAGTCACAGCCCTTAAGGCCAAACAAAATGCCAGACACACTTGTCATTGGTGATTCTATAGTCAGACACACTGACGTCCGCCACCAGACTGAGTAAGGAGAAGGTCACAGTAAGCTGCCTGTCGGGCGCTAGAATCCGCCACATAACGCAAGCACTCAGGTCTCTCAACAGCAGGTACAAGTATGACTCAGTCATTGTCCACGCTGGTGTCAACGACCTGAGACATACCTCCTTGGACTACATGAAAAGGGACATCGAGGAGCTCTCTGATTATGTAGCCCAGGCAGGTATGACCCTGACCTTGAGCAGTATCCTACCTTCACCTAGAATGATGCCACAATACAGTGATAAGATGATCAGCTTTAATAATTGGCTTAAATTCTGGTGTCATTCAAAGGGGATCCAATGTCTGTCTGCCTGGGATGACATGCTGGACAAGCCACGCTGCTTCGCAAGGGACGGCTTGCACCTGTCACCGCTGGGCTTCCGGATATTGGCAAAGGCTCTTGCCACCCCCATAGTGCCTTTTTTAGGCAAGGCTCAAATTCTAAACCTACCACCCTAGAACACCAAAAAGGAACAAAACTAAGGGTAATGCTGCTCAATGCCAGAAGTCTCAATCTCAAGATGCATGCACTCTAGGCCCTTCTCAATATGGAGAACATCGATGTTTGTGCTGTGACAGAAACCTGGTTCAAGGCTCCTGAGAGCACCCCAGCACTAACAGGTTTCACCTCATATCATGCGTTCCAGCCCCAAAATCCGGACAACACCAAGAAAGGAGGGGGGGTGTCCATATTCATAAAGGACACCCACACCTCAAGGTTGGTGGCAACGCACGATGCATTGGAGACCATCCAGGTGCAATTAACCATAGGCAAGACTGCTCTGCAATTTGTAGCATGTTACAGGCCACCCTCTCAAACTCAGGAACCTCACATGGCCTTCCTGAAAACATTGGAAAGGATAAATGTATCTCCAAACACCATCATACTAGGTGACTTCAACTACCCTAATATAGACTGGGAACACTACTCAAGCCCGAACACTCTAACCCAAAGATTCCTGGAGTTCATAAACTCAAATGCCATGGAACAACTAGTCACCATCCCCACAAGAGGAGAAAACATACTTGATCTCATCATCACGAACATGGGATCAAAATGTTCAACACCGGAAGTATACCCCTCACTGGTGAGATCAGATCATAAACTAATCTCGCTGGAGGTCCTCATCCCCCCACCTGAAACAAAAAGACCACAGTGAAAAACTTCTCAAAAGCCGATTTCACACTTCTAAAAACTAGTGTGGTCTCCTTTAAGGCCCCTGAGCCAGTGGTAAACATTACTCAAACCGCTGAATCACTTACAAATGCCTTCTACCAGCACCTACAGGACTGCATGGATCAGGCAATCCCAAACAAAACTAAGACTCTCTGTACCAAAGGCAAGCGTCCAGTCTGGTGGACCCCAGCCATAAACAAGCTCTACAACAAAAGGAGGAAGCTACTACAAGATTGAGCAAAATCCTTGAAAGGTAAGACACCTTTGATCATTATAAGTAAAAAACTAAGAGCTCTCATAAAATCATCCAAGGCAAATTTTGAGAGAAAAATTGCCAAGGACTCTAAAGACAATCATAAGGCCTTCTTTAGCTATGTTAGAAACCTAGGAGGAAACTCCCAGATATGCTCAGAATTAGTTCAAAATGATGTGAAAATTACTGAACCTACACACATTGCCAACATACTGGCTGACAGGTTCAGTGCAAACTCCCTCCCCCAAAAGGTGAGATATCTATTCCAGAGGATTGTAGCCCCCCAAACATCTCCAACGCCCAGGTGAGAACTGCCCTCACTAAGGCAAAAAACACAGCATCCATGGGACCGGATGGTGTTCCCAGCTGTGTGCTTCACGAACTCAACGAGGAATTAAACCCACAGTTAGGACAGCTGTTTAATCTTAGCCTCACCTCAGGATACGTACCCAAGGAGTGGCGCACGGCAACTGTGGTCCCACTTCATAAGGGTGGTGCCTCCACAGACCCTGGAAATTACCGCCCCATTAGCTTGACAAGCCTTATCTGCAAAGCCATGGAGAGGATCATAATGGAACTCATAAATAAAGACATAGGGAACTTGCAGATTTTGGATCCAACCCAGTTTGGCTTTGTCAAAGGCAGATCCTGCCTCTTAAACTTGGTTGACTTTTTCGAGACAGTCACCAAGGCCATTGATGAGGGAAAGGCAGTCCATACAGCCTACCTCGACCTGGCAAAGGCCTTCGACACAATACCCCACTCAGGTATCATCGAAAAACTCATCAGCTTGAATGTAAACCCATACATCACAAGATGGGTTGCAAACTGGCTAAGTGACAGAACCCACAGGGTCAGAGTTGCTGGAGCCATGTCAGACTCAAAGCCTGTCACAAGTGGTGTCCCACAGGGCTCAGTCCTGGGTCCACTCTTGTTCGGCATCTACTTTTCTGAAGTACAAGCAAACACAGGAGGGTTATGGCTGACAAAGTTTGCAGATGACTGCAAACTGGGCCATAGTCGAAAACACATCTGACACAGATATCCTCCAGAAGGGCCTCACAGAAATGGATAACTGGTGCCAGAGCCATGGCCTGAAGTTAAACACCAAAAAATGCATAGTCATACCCTTCGGGAAAAACAAGGTTACCCCTAGCTACCATATAGGTGGCAATCCACTGAGCACAGAAAAAGTCATCAGGGATCTAGGGACCCAGGTTGACAGTAGCCTTTCGTTTGACACTCATGTTGCTAAAGTAGTTAGGAAAACCTTCTATATCGCCCACCTGATCATGAAGGGATTCACATCTAGATCAAGGGAGGTCATCGTCCCCTGTACTCATCACTCATTAGACCTATGATTGAGTACAATGCCCCATTCGGAATGTATCTGACCAGACACCTGCTGCAGCTTGAAAGGCCCCAAAAGTTCCTCACCAAAAGGATACAGGGTCTCAAAAATATGTCTTATGCTGCCCGACTGAAAGAACTCCAGCTCTATTCAGTCTCATACCGCTTGCTCAGAGGTGACCTGTGCCTGACATATAAGGCCATGTCAAACCCAGATTTTATGAATATGCTTCACCTCAAAAAATCTAGATCCCTCAGAACCACAAGGGCGGGAGACTTAAACCTTGACACGGTTATAAATAGAACATGCTGGAGGGACAGATTCATCACCCAGAGACTCCCTATGCTGTGGAACAAAATCCCGGTACATGTGAGGCAGAGCACCTCTCTGGCCTTGTTCAAGAGGAATCTTGACCAATGGATGGGAGATCACAGATATACCCCAGGGATTACTTTAGTGTCACTGCTTGACAGAGGCACAGCAAAATGATAGGCATAGTTTTTATTCAAACTAAAGGGGTGGCGAAAGCCACATAACTATGTGCTAGGCTTATAAATGCCCTTGGGCAGATAGCCTAGTATGAACCTATGAACCTATACCAAGCATGTGGATACAACTAGAATGCTATTGATAGTCAGGTATTCACGTGTGTGCCATAATGGATACTGCCCACACTGGAGTCTATTGTAGTGTGTCCCCAAAGACCAACCCTCCTAATAATATGTGACGACAACTGTGCCAAACAAATAGCAGTGTGCTATTACAACCACTATAAAGGGAGACTCCCTAGAGCCCAGGGTGCCACATTGACAATATACATTCCACCTTTGATGTCTTGCACATCGTCTGTATATGTAACAAATCTGGAAATCACTGACATGTCATTATCACAGTTCTAAGAATGGCTTACTGCTGTGATCCCTATTTTCCTTAAGTATATTCACACATCTGCACCCTGATGAAAAAGAAATGGTTACATGTTGATGGAGTGCAGTACTCCTCTGCTGATATGTGCTAATGGTTAATAATTTGCATACGTGTGTTCTGTGTGCGGAAAGTTTTATACAGACTGGTTTCCCATAACCAGCTGATTGCCTTTTTAACATGCTTCTCATCAGCTGGTGATTGCCGCTTAACCAATCTGTGGTTCTGAAATGCTAATTGCAGCCAATGACAGCTGAGTTGCACTATCATCAGCCAATCACATGCAACCACAGTAGTATATATAAGACCGTCATGTAGATTAGGGGCCCATTCTGGTATGTTGTGCTGGACATTACTGGGGTGAGAAGACTATTTCATCACAGAGGGTAGGAGGGTAGCAGCAATTTTTACATAGAAATGTGTGTGCTACAGGCTGCAGCTGTTGCTAGAGGTAATAGGCATAGGCAGAGAGTGTGAACACTTTGGAGGACAACAAGCTGTAAGAGTATCTGTGGGAGCTGTGTCAGCAGTGTTGTAGAGGCACAGCCAGAGTGAGGCTACCATTTCCAGAAAAAATTAATCTTGTGATTAAGGTAAGTTATGTTAGGCAATGGTATCACTAACAGAGTACTAGGCCACATGTTTGTTATGTCCTTGACCAACATGGGGGATATATATAACAATACTATATTTCCACTGCTACACAACACTGGATTTGAACCCAGAACTGTGTGTGGCAAAATGTACTGTTTATAAGGCATTTAACAGATTGACCTACTGATCACTGCTGCAACAGGTGTATTTGCAAGATATATGTGCACACATACAGGCTGTGACACACATTTTCTACATCTGTCAGTATATGCTTGGCTTTATATGGATGACTTTCTACACCAGGGTCCCAGCTGAACATGTATTTTGCTATTAATGCCTTAGCAGGTGTCTTTCTACTTGTTACTGATAATAGCGTACATTTAACTGCTACCACAGGCATCACTTATATCCATTATTATGTCTGTGGCTGGCTCATGGTACTCGTGGTGTACCATTGCACCAGAGTCCACGGTGCACTTCCATTTTTTCCATTACTTTTTAATCAAGCTTGTGCGGGGCGGTGGGCAGCTCCGCTGTAACATGCTTAATGACTGTGACTAGCAATTACTATGTTTTGTTTAAACCACCTGTTTTAATTAGGAGTTGTGTGGTGAGGCAAATTAATGCAGTAGTTTACAGGTGCAATGGTCTTGGGTTCGATATATGGGCCAGGTGCTTATTCTGTAACTGTGTATTACAATTTCAAAATCACATATAGTCAGTATAGCTCTATTTAGCTGAGTTTTGCGAAGCTGTGTGATGCACCCCACTAAAAATATAAAGAAAAGAAAAATGGGGAGATAGGAAAGTGTTGAAATGGGGTGCAAGCAGGAGGAAAAACATAGTGAAAGGCAGGTAGGGATGTGCAGGAAGGGTGTAGGAAAGAACCATGGCTATCCATTTCTTGTACAGCAACAACTGTGCACTTTGAATTTGTACATGACTTTGAACTCTCTCCCCCACAGAGAGGAGGGAGGACAACATAACTGTGTTGTCAAGCCAGTTGGACTAAACTATGTGTGTTCAGTGGACATGGCTGCGAAATGGAAAACTATGTATGGGATGATATTTTTTTTTATGTGAGAGTGGAATGTTGGAGAAAGGACATAGCTATGTGTGGGGGAAGTACGTTGGGTGGGTGAGGATACATTTGCAGACAGACAAGACAAACAAGACAGCAGACAGGTGTGTTGTGTGACACATGAGGGGGGAGAACACTTTGAATAGGGAGGGTGTTGTGGAGTCTAATTTCCATGTGCCTCCACAAGGCAGCAACATGACACATCTCCACCCATGGGACAGGCTTCAGTGTTCTGTCACTGCCCTGGTGGTGGCAGTGGTAGTGGCTGGGCACCGGGGTGAGGCTGCCCCACCAGGTTGGCCAGCATGTCCTCAATCCGGTGCAGGTGGTGGTCAAACCCATGGTAGACTGTCCTGTGCACCAAAACTGGCAGCTCTGCATGGGTGATGACCTCCCCCCCTCCAGCACCACTCCCAGAGGGGGGTCCGGCTCCATCCCATGGGGCAGTGCTACTCAACACCACATGTAGTGTGGGGGCAGTAAGAGGGGCACCACTGGTCTGGGCCCCAGATGTGCTGGGACTCAGTCCCACAGCCAGATGAGCCAAGTTAGGTGGATCAGCTACAACCAGCCTATCTTGATGTGCTGTGGTAAATGAGGTCTAGCAATAAGTTAAGGTTAGCAATAACCAAACCATTGTTAGTATTAACAGAATGGAACATAATATTTATTAATCCAAATACATATTAATGTATATTATGTGTAACACAACAGTAAGTAACATAACAGTCAGTATGTTAACAACATGCCAGTAAGAAGTAAACCATAAAGCCAACAAAACAGTTAGTTTAACAAAATATGTTAATATTGAATCATAATAGCACATAACAATAATACGTCACATTTTGCAAAAATATAGTTAAACAAAATACGCTAATATTAAATGACAATAACAAATAACAATAATAAGTAAATGCAGGTAAGGGGTGGGGAGCAAGAGAAAAACAATCCATTGCTGACAATGCAGACTATATCCCTGAAAACACTGATAATAAATACTCTGCAGGCATGTAGTATCAGTTTTGAGTACAGTGACTACAATTCTATAGCTGATGTACCACATACATACCTCTCAAGCTGTTAGCATGGGACAGTATGGGCCAAGCAATAACAAATGCAGGTACACAACTACACAGAACACTTTTACATAATGTGGACTTCTATAACTACCAAGGTGTTCTGTGAGCAGATTTGGTAATACATTGCATTCCAGGTAATCATTTTTCTAGTAATCCTGTGACAGATGGATTAGGCAGTTTTAAATACATTACAAGAAATCGTGACACTTGAGAGGCATGTTTGTGTACAGTATATAAACTAGACAGCAGTCATGCCTTAGTTGGCAGGCATGGGAACAGAACCCAATAGCTGTGACTTCAGGGAACATCTGTAACAAAATACGACATTGCCTGCAGTAGCTTAGTACAGACATGCAAGGAATACAGTTGTTCTGGGAATATATAGACATATTTATTTAGGAATCAACAATGTTGCTTAACACTTTATTGATATTACTGATAATTGTCTGTGAAATGTTAGCACAATCATACCGATTCATAACATGGGCTACCTCAACCATATGCCTTTTGTTCCTGGAGTGGGAGAAAAAGAGAGCATTATGTGAGTGAATTAATTTTGCATTCTAGAACTATTACAGTGTTATACTTGACAGAAATAACAGTAGAACACACATACATGACATACAGCTGTACTGCATATATTGAAACAGATTTGTTTAGGAATCAACAATTCTGATTAACACTTTATTGGTATTGCTGATAAGTGTCTGTGAAATGTAACCACAATTATATCTGTTCATAACATGGGCTACCTCACCCATATATCTTTTGTTCTTGGAGTGAGAGAAAAAGAGAGCATAATGTGACTGCATTCATTTTGCGTTCTAGAACTATTACAGTGTTATACTTGACTGCAGTGACAGTAGAACACACATGCATGGAATACAACCATACTACATTTACTAAAACACATTTCTGTAGGAATCGATAATGCTGCTTAACACTTAATTGCTGATAAATGTCTGCAAAGTCCACACACAATATCTGCCCATAGAGTGTACTACCTCACCCATATTTCTTTATTACCTGCAGTAGGAGGAGCAAAAAGCATTATGTGACTCATACTGGTCTGGACACAGTGTCAAACTTGACTGCAGCAACCTTATCATAGACAGGCAATGCATGCAGCTCTACTGCAATGTGTATGACAACACAATCCTGCTGTACACCATTTTGCTTACTGTTATTGGTATTTATTGTTTATTGCAATATAGTTGTTAGTGTTCATTTATTGCAATACAGCTCTAATTGCCCATGTATTACACTACAGTTCTACTTGTCCATTTATTGCACTACAGTTTTTATTGTGTACACATTATTGCAGTAAATGCTTTACTCTTTCTTGCTTATTGCACCACAGTTAGCATAATAAATCCGTACTTACCACACTCACGCTGCCCAGCATCAGACTTGACATTGTGAGCCCTCTCAGCTGCAGCTGTTGGAAGAGAAGCACACCATTATGCATACCAGTTTTTCAGACATTCAGCTTGCAGTTTGATAAAACTGTGGAAAACATATTTACATATCTGTGGGGCATTCCCAGCTCATGCCTCTTGGGCCCAGGTGTACAAGGTTCTCCTCTTTCTCTTCTTAAGGTTATCAAAATGGTGGTGACACTGCTCACCTGTGTGGGGCCTACCAGTACTACTGGTGAGTTCCATAGCCAGCCAGTCCGAGGCCTCCACCTAACATTCTGAGCCTTGAAAACTGCTCTGCATCAGCCTTGGTTTATGACTTTTGACCAAGATCCCAACAAAGATCCTGGACTGCTGAACACCCCATGTCTGTGCCAGAAAGCATGCACCTTCACTGGCACAGCCTGCTATAGCAACAGTTGATTAGAGTCCAAAGAATGTTTCAGAATTCTTGCCTATTTTGCCTAATATAGGCTGTTTTCCTGCCCTTACATGTCATTGAGCAATATTCAAAAACATGCTGTGTCACTTAGCAGAGTGCAAACCAGGTAAGCAGAGCTAAGCAGCATGAAAACTTGCACAACTGAGGTTTTAGCTAAGCTTTGTACTGTGCAAACAGTAGTAGCCATTAGCACATATAAGCACTGCTAAGCATAGAGCAGCAGTGCCATATTTCACAAATTTGCACCATTTGTGATAATATTTGCAATAATTTTTAGTATGACCTACCTGTTTACATGAATAACAAACAGGCTGTCTCTTTGGAGGACCCTCTATAGATTGAGTAACTTGAGAAGCTAACTTGGTGGCTGTGGGAGCTGATGCTGCTTTTTGTTGCCCCTGTATAATTTGCCCTTGACATGATTGTCCTGCTACCTGCTGTGGGACTTGCTATCCCTGATTAATCCATCTCACATGCCACCTTCTCCTTACTTCACTAACAATGGGTGCAGAACAGGGAGTGTAAATTTTTGCTTATGAATAGCATTAACTTTACACATAATACATGCTTGTAGTAATTTATTCCCATGCTCTGGAACAAGATTCCAATCTACATTAGGCAGAGCTCTTCACTAACCCTCTTCAAGAGAAACCTTGTCGAGTGGATGGGAAACAGAAAGTTTACCTTGGAGATCACTTCAATGGCTCTGCTGGACAGAGGCACAGGGAACTAATCTAAGGGGGTGGTGAAAATCAACACATTCCAGCTAGGCTTATAAATGCCTTCGGGCAGATAGCCTAGTACCTACCTATGAACCTATGAACTCTGTGAGTGTATTTGAAGATTCCTCATAAATAAGTTTGATATCCCCTGGGACACCATCCAAATGGTCCAAAAAGGAGTGCATAACAGCTTTTTGAAAACTGACATCTTTCATATCTTTTTCATCACTACTGTTAACTAGCAAATATGCCAGCTGGTAATGTTCAGCTTGTTCTTCCAAAGAATCACATACTGTCATTTGAAACTGATCTAAAAGTGTTGGTGTGAGAGATTGCCCCCTAGTGTATGCTAACAATACTGCTGTCATTCTTAGATGTTTAGTTTGTATTGGATACTGCTTTTGCTGAATATAAGCCATGAAACGCTGAGGAATAAAATTCCAGAAACAACGTTCAAGTGTATCATTCCATACAGTGCCTACAGTTTTAAGAACCCAAGCTTCAAATGTAATCATGTTATTAAAAATACCCTTCTGTTCATCCCACTTAAGGAGAGTTTCTAACATCCTAAACTGATGATAAACTTCAGCAGAAAAGCCTGCTGAGGCTATGAAAGGACTGGTAACAGCAGTTTCTTGTGCTTTAGATTGATATTTTTCTAACAAGGCTTGTAATCTTAAAAGGTCTTGATTAGTGAAGTCTGCTGCTCTAGCAGCCTCAGATTCCTGTGTCTAAAATTGAGCTTGTAATGTGTTTATCTCCTCCCTTGCAACAGTTACATCATACTGTGTGTCAGGCAGTTGCTTGTCATATTTTTCTTGCAAATGGACAATTTTATTCATTAACCCTTCTATCAGACCAGTAGCTTTACTGCCTTGTTCAATAACAGTTTGTGCAAAGGTCTTAATTTCAGTCTGTGAGACTTTCAAAAACTGAGAAAATTATTTTGTACATTCAGCAGTATCAGCATGCAGTTTACCAGATGCATTCCATTTATCACAGTAAGTCTGAAAATGACTCATGAGGTCAAGATCTTGCTGCTTGCTAACTTTAGCAATCCAATCTTTAAACTCCTGCAAATCAGACTGTAAAGTACAAACTTTGACATCTGCATCACCCTCTAACAAATCTTTTGCAGCAGGATATATAGAAACAGGAACCATTTTCTGTGCTTCAAGCATTACTTTATCCTGGTTGTGTTCCAGGTTTTGTACAATACGTTTATGACAAGGCATGCAAAAAGCAACATTTAAATCTTTGCAAATTGCACATTTTGGTACATTATTTGGCACATTTGCCTTATGTACATACCAATCAAAGGTAACAATCCATTTGCATAATGCTGGATTGTCAGTTTTTTCCCAGTAAAGACTTACAGGTGCTAGCATGCTGATCATACATGTATTTAAATAATTCCACACATCTACATATAATTCAGACACATTAATAGTAAAAGACTTAGTCCACGTCTTGGCATTTTCATGAATTGCATTCATTGTTAAAAGAAAAACAGAAGAAAATATTTACCACAAGTGTTCAGGATAAGGTGGCCAGTCTTGACACGGAGATCAGTTGTGGGATAATTCTCTGCTGTCTTTCACTAGATGCTAGTGAGACTAATTTTTGGCAGTGGAAAATTTGGACCTCGTATATCACCAACTGTCTGTAGGAGAATTACTGTACTGCCCTGTACTGTGCTGCAGTGTTTGTCCTCCAGTCAATGGATGAAGTTTACTGTCTGTAGGAGAATTACTGTACTGCCCTGTACTGTGCTGCAGTGTTTGTCCTCCAGTCAATGGATGAAGTTTAAGAAGAGAAGAATCAATTCTAAAAAGGTGTATGCTGGAATGTCGTACTGTAAGAGGCACCTCTTCAGGTCACCCCCCCCAGTTGTTTGTACTGGACTGGTCTCGCCACTGTTAAAGTGGTGCTACACTATTCAGGTAGTCTGTACCTTTACTCAGTGAAGACATTGAGACAGTTCTGCTGTTACGACATTCATTTACTTCACACAAAGTTTACATCTAGCTTAACAATGAAAGGTATATACATCAAAATGTACTTCAGCTTAGTATAATCAAAGTTTCTGATACAAAAGAAAAAGTCTCAGTCTTTATAGTGTCTTTTTAGCCTGTATTAGCAGTTTTGAGAATTTGCCAGAATAGTAAGTCTTTCCTTTTAAGCTGGTCTGCTGACAATTTGCTTTCCATATCTTAAACATTCTATTTCTGAAGAATAACTCCTTTCGTCCTTGGCCTATCTTGTGTATCATATTGATGAGACACAGCTGCATACAAGAGTTCATCTTGACCTGCTTGTAGATAATAAATTTCACAAGCTGCATAGTTTACGAGATAAAATATTTTACTTCTGATTCTTATTAACAATGAATGCCAAGCTATAAGTTTTTGCCAGGTTAGTTAACTGTGTAAAGTGTACACACTGAAATGCAGAACATTTATTTTACATTTTCAGAAGAAATTCACTGAAGTCCATTTTAACATGTTCTTTTCTCTCACATTTGGTGACTTTTTTGAATAATCTGACCAAGTTTAACAAGCATGATCACCCTTTGACAAAACCAAACTGTGTGGGTCAAGCGTTTGGAGGTTGCCAATGTCCTTGTTTACAAGGTCCATTATAATGTGTTCCATGGCCTTGCAGATCAGGCTAATTAGGCTGATGGGCCTATAATTGCCTTTGTCAGTGGATGTTCCACCTTTGTATAGAGGGATGACAGTGAATGTCTTCCATTCAGGTGGGATGAGGTAGGTGGTCAGGCTTTGGTTGAATCAGGTGTCTAATGAGCTGAGAGCTCATGTCTGAGTTCATGTAGGATACAGCCAGGGTGATATCGGGTCCCATGGAGACTATTTTATTTTGCCTTTGAGAGGGCATTAAGGACCTGCTCCCTTGTGATGAGGGGAGGGGGGGACAGGTGCTGGGGATGTCCTGGTTTACCAATGGGGGGAAAGGGAGGTGAAGTTTTTACTGAACCTGTCTGCAAGCAGTTTGGCTATATATATGGCATTTGTGTATGTGGTGTTATTGACCACCAGTTCAGAGCAGATTTGGGTGTTGCCTTTGAGATTGGGGACATATGTGAATAAGGCCTTGTGATTGCCCTTGGTGGATGCAGCCAATTTGGATTCCACCAGTGACCTTATTTGCTTTTTCAGACAAAGGAGAAATTGCTTCCAACTTGGCCACCTGCTCCTTCATGGCCCTGGACAGCAAATTTTTTCTTCTGTTATTGAGTCTATTTATTGCTGCTGTCCACCAGACAGGTTTACACTTCCTTGAGGAAGATGATTTGGTCCTGTCAGGTATTGCTGAGTCCATACAGCTGTGTAGGTTCTCATATAGATTCTTGGGGTAGGCTTGAACATTATTGCTAGTTCCAGCTGAAGATATGGTGGCTGTGAAGCTGCTTATACCTGTTCTGAGGAGATTGTAGTCATCTTTGGAAAAAAAAAATTAGTTTGACCCTGATTGGGGGGGGGGGGGAGTCAGGTGAGATGGTGACTTCAAAAGTGATTGCTTTATGGTCGAGTCTTACCAAGGAGGATGGCACTGTAGGAGTGCTACAGTGGCTACTCATGTTGGTTAGAACTGGGTCCAGGATATTTTCACCTCTCATGTTGACCAGCTAATCCAATGCATTGGCATTGATGAAGTCAAGGTATCTCTTGGCATTCATGTTTGCACTAGAATAGGTCTTCCTCTCTATGGCAGGGTAGTTAAAGGAACTCAGGATCAGGGTAGAGGGTTGAATCTTGATGGATTCAAGTAAGTCCAGATAGGTGGAGTGGGTGTTCTGAGTCATGGTTGGGGATGTGTAGCTAGCTATGATGTGAATAGGTGTTTTGTCAACAGTTAACTGCACTTGGAGTGTCTCCTGTGTGTCATAACATTTGACCAGCCTGGAGGTGTGTATGTCTTTGATAAATATTGAAATTCCAACTCCTTTGGTTTTGTAGCCCGCCATTTGGTGTCTGAAGGTATGGTAGGATGAGTGACCTTGTAAGGTTGGGGTGCTCTCTACAGCTCTGAACCAGGTTTCAGTGACTGCATAAATTCCAACATCCTCCAGGGCAAGGAATGCTTGCAATGAGTGCAATGTCATGCTAAGACTCCTAGCGTTTGCAGCATGACCTTTAAATTTTGTTTATAAGAATTTTTCATGTTGCTAATTTTGTACTCATGATATGGTAGTGCACATTTCTAGGTCATAATATATGCGTGGTTTACATACATATTTATTAAGTCATTATCATATGAAGTCATTGTATATGACCATGTAGCATGTGACAGATTAGATGTTTCTGATAGGCTGGATGTAGATATTTAAACTTTGAACAACTGTCACATAGATTTTTGCATTGAGAAAGCATGTTGTAGACTTGAAAGTTTTGCTGTTGTGCTATATTTTGGAATTAAAGATTTTTTTGGTATCTGAGACAATTGAAGCATTTTTTTGGTTCATGTCACGTTTCTTAGTTTTATACTCCTAATTATTGGCAAACATTTGTATTTTTGTATGTACCTGACTAGGCATATACAACAACTGCAACAGCCACAGAGGTTCCTCAGTAAAAGAATACAGGGTGTAAGTAAAATGTCCTATGCCGACTGCCTCAAGGCCCTATTCCTGTATTCTGTCTCCTACAGGTAATTGAGGAGAGGTCTATGCCTGGCATACAGGGCATTGTCAGGCCCCAGTCTGATGTGCCTCCTGCATATGCAAAAAACAAACAACACCAGAATTACCCATTCTAAAAACTTAAACCTTTCCTGTGATATAAACAGGACTTGCTGGACAGACAGGTATGTATCCCAGAGACAACACCATCTCTGGAATAGGCTCCCCATCCATGTGAAACAGAGTTCCTCCCTAACCCAATTCAAGTCTAACTTGGACATTTGGATGGGGAACAGGAAATTCACCCCTGGTTTGGCACCTATGTCTCTAATGGAAACAAGTAACCTGTAACAAGTTCATTTCCCTGACCCACTGCTTGTAAATGTTTCATTTCCCAAGCCCCTGCTTACACTTATCAAGGGTACCAGAATTTGTCAGAGATTTGGGATGCATGGCTAGGCTTAAAAAGGCCCTTGTGGATGTTAGCCCAGTAAAGACCTGTGAACCTATTAACAAACATTACTTTTTATGTCTTCTTATGACTGAAAACCTTTCTCTGCAAGAATTCTGCATATATAATAACTTTATAGTTTGACCAATTTTTTTTCTTATAGATAGAGAATTTCTGTGTGAAGCTGTGTTTAGGCTTAGATAACAGATTTTCACAAAACTGTCCTTCTTCTGCTTCCATATACCCTCACAATCTATTAAGAACAAAAAATTATTTTTAGATTTTTAAATTAACCTAAATAAGTATGCTTCACAGAATCTGAGCAATAAGTTTCTGATGAATTGACTGTAGTGTGCATTAGTTCCTTGTTGAAACAAAGTACCTGCCCAGTAAAGAAGCAAAGCATGTTGTGCTCCCCCCACATACATAAATATTATTATGTCAATGTGTCATAACAAAAGTCTATCTTTAATTCTACTTATGTGAATTGTGGAAGTTATATAAATGATACTTGGATGATATATGTATTTCCTGGACAGATACAAAGGAAAAATTGCAAAAATGTATTACTTATATTAGTAATTCTACTGATTTTTTAAAACTTTACTTATATAGTATTACATATGACAAAATGAATTATTTAGATGTTATAATTTATAAGTTGAATGAAATGGGAAGTTTCACATCTACTGTGTGTCGTATGGACACGTTTTTGAATGCATATCTATATTATACTAGTGGTCACCCTTATAAACTGAAGAGAAGCAGAGTTAAGGGTCAGTATGTGAGGGTATGTAGAATGACATCAAATGAAGTAGATTTCCTTAAGGAGTGTGATAGTGTCGAAAGATTTTACTCTTCTAACATATTCTGGAAGAATCACACCAAGTTCTTGTAAGCAAGTAAAACAGCTTTATTTTACATGCATGGCGACCTGCTACATGATAGTAGTATGCCAGCAGTCTGGCTACTTGTACTTTGAGTTCTGCTTATATAGACCCTCCTGCACGTACATACACGTAGCACACAGAACATTCATTAGAAGTGATAGTTTGATTACTTGTTTTTACCAGCCAGTACCACAATTTTTCTTGCACCATTAACTTTCTTATCAGCAGTTTATGATTAACTTCTGCATTCCTCAGTGATCAACATTTTCTAGAACATTTCAGTTTGCACGCAGTGAACATTTTTCTGCTTAACCCTTTATATACAGAATACAAAATATGTTGAACTTCAGTATTTTTCCACATTTCCCCCCTTACAACATTTTGTATACTGTTTATTTTACACAATCCCAGATACATTTTATACCTTCTCATAGTCAGAAAAATATGCTTTTGTAGCATTGGCAGAGATAACCTTCGATATTATCATTTTGATGCATGGTATGCAACAGCAGCCAAGCAGCAAAAATATGACTGCACCAACACATACAGCAATTAAAATGTTCATCAACACAGAACCCCAGTTTCCAAACAGGTTTTGGAAAAAGTCAGTCAAGGGGTTTGGACCAGGTTTAGTCAGTTCAGAAACTTGTTGAATTATTTCAAGATGGCTCTGAATCGCATGCTCGTTATCAGGAATGAACGAGCAGCACTCCTCGTGTATGAGAGCGCAAGTACCTTCTTTCGCCGCTAGGGTGAAATCGAGCACCATACGGTTCTGCAACACTACTGTTCTCATCGCCGTTAATTCGTCCGTCACCAATTCTAGCGCTGAAAATGTTGCATTACTCAGAGTCTCTAACAGCTTTGACAGTTTTCTCAGTTCCCAGATGGATTTTACTGTCCCATATGCTGGCAAAATACCAGCCCAAGCAATTACATCATCGCCTAGGTCCATATGTGAGAGTCCTTTGCTGCTGACGTGTGCCAAGTCATGGTGATAAATCCATGACGCATCAATGTTACCTACGGGATTAATAGGTTTATTAAGAGAACGTGCATTTTGTATTTTACCTTCAGGTAATGCATTTACGTGTCTGATAGCTGGTATCAGATATCCCAAAAAACAACTTCCTGACCAACCATATGGTAACCATTTATATGCTTTCCTACCACAAATAAAATAACAATCATTCGTTTTGATGGTGATATTGGTTGAAATCAGAAACAGAGAGAAAACAGCCAGTGAAACTGTCATTTTGGGTGAAAGAAATAGGTTCATAGGTTTATACTAGGCTATGACCACTATGGCCTTTATAAGCCTAGCTGTGCAACCCAACCCAGTTGTGTCCCTATGTATCATGAGTGTTTACTAGGAGGGGTATGTTAGTTAGGAAGTTCCTAAAGGTTATGTGGGGGGGTATGTTAGTTTGGGGATAGTTACTATCTGCTTCTATCTATCAGAGACATGGGGGCCAGACCCGAGGTGAATTTCCAATTTCCCAAAGTTAATCTTAACTCACTCAAGCCTATAATGTCTTTTTTGCACACTTCCATTTACACACACACCTCCTTATAGTGTCCAGAACCTTTTTTCTTAACTTC
>NC_056743.1:1966816890-1966874101 GCF_019279795.1 Protopterus annectens | reverse complement strand
GCATTCTAGCCCTAGCATCTTGCATCCATTGGGCCAAGAGTGCCCCCTTCCTCCATCTCAGTTCATCATAATGATGATGGACCTGCTCACCACTTCATGGGATGCCAGTGGGACTGGTGAGTTCACATGCCAAATGGTCCCAGGCCTTAGACTTGTATTCTGAGCCCTAGTATTAGCCCTGCAGCAGTCTGTCATCATGGTTTTTCACAAGGAGTCCAGTCATGACCCTGGACTCAAGGATGCCCCAGCACTGTGCCCAAAAGCTCACTCTCCTGCACCTGCCATACTTCTTACAGGGATCAAACTCTAACAGGTTCATAGGATTATAGGAACTTGCTAGGCTATTGGCCCTGAGGGCCTTATAAGCCTAGCCAAGAGTTTAGCCCATGTATAGACAAATAAGAGCCTGATTCCTTATCCAGCAGGGACTCTGGTGGAATCCCAGGGATGTATTTTCTCTTTCTCATCCAGTTATCCAGGTTGCACTTAAAAAGGGGTAAAGAGGTACTCTGCTTGATGTGGAGAGGGAATCTGTTCCATAGATGGGGGAGTCTCTGGGACACATATCTGTCCCACCAACATGTCCTATCAATGTCACAGACCAGGTTGAGTCCCTGTGTGCAGGTTACTCAAGTGGAGCTTGACTTATGGGTATGCAGCAGTCCCATCAAGGCCGGGTCCGAGATTGCCTTGTATGCCAGACAGAGGTCTCCTCTAAGGAGTCTGTATGACACAGAGTGGAATGATAAGGCTTTTAGCCTATCTGTGTACGGTAGATTTTTGAGGGCCTGGATTCTCTTGGTGAGGACCTCTGTGGTCTCTCCAGCTGCTACATGTGCTTTGTGAGGTACATGCCAAATGGGTCATTGTACTCAATAATGGGCCTTATAAGGGAAGAATACAGGGATATTATGACCTCCTTGTCCCAGGATGAGATACCCTTACCTATGAGGTGGGCCATGTAGGAAGCTTTCCGTATAATGGAAGCAACATGGTGTTCAAAAGTCAGGTTGCTGTCAATCTGGGTGCCCAAATCCCTCACAACTGACTGCATGCTTAGGACTTTGTTATTAATGTGATACTTTGTAGGAACATCACTCTCCCCAAAGGTGATGATGATGCATTTTTTTGTATTTAGCTTGAGGCCATGTTTCTGGCACTAGTCATTTGTTTGGGTGAGACCCTCTTGGAGGATGTCCACATCACTAGGGGCATTGATGACAGAGCTCCCAGCTTGCAGTCATCTACAAACTTGGTCAACCATAGCCCACTGGTTTTGGCCTGCACCTCAGAAAAGTATATCCCACATGACAGAGGCCCCAAGAACAAACCTTGGGGTACGCCACTTGATACAGGTCTCCTGGTTGAAGTGTCTTCCCCTATTTTGATTAGGTGGGTTCTATCAGTGAGTCAGCTACCCATCTGGTAACATATGGATTGATGCCTAGTTGAGAGAATTCACCTACTATGCTGGAGTGGAGAATAGTGTAAAAGGCTTTGGCCAGGTTAAGGTAGGTGGTGTGCACTGTCTTCTCCTCATCCATGGCTTTGGTGACTGTCTCAAAAAAGTTGACCAAATGTAACAGACATGACCTCACCTTTACGAAGCCAGATTATGGGATTGAGTGTTTGGAGGCTGCCAATGTCCTTGTTAATGAGGTCCATGATAATCTGTTACATGGCCTTGCAAATCAGGCTAGTTAAGCTGATGGGTCTATAATATCCCGGATCAGTGGACACTCCACCTTTGTGTAAAGGGATCACAGTGGTTGTCCTCTACTCAGCTGGGATGAAGCCAGTACTCAGGCTTTGGTTGAATAGGGTGGCCTAATGGTGCTGCAAATTCCTGACTGAGTTCACATAGGATGCAGCCTGGGATGTTATCGGGTCCCATGGAGGCTGAATAGTTTGCCTTTGAGAGAGCAGTGATGACCTGATCCCTATATATAAGGGGAAGGGGCAGGTACTGGGAATGTCCTGATTTACTGCTGGGTGAGACAGAAGAGTGAAATTTTTGCTGAATCTGTCAGCCAGCAGGTTTGCTATATCTACAGTATTTGTATATGTGGTATCCTTGACCACCAGTTCTAAACAGATTTGGGTGCTACCTTGGAGATTACAGACTTATGTGCTGAAGGCCTTATGATTGTCTCTAGTAGTTATGGTCAGTCTGGACTTGAAGTTTGCTTTGGAGTATTTCACTAGTACTCTTATTTGTTTGTTTAGGCTAAGGAGAGATTGTTTCCAGTTTGGCACCTGCTCCTTCTTGGTCCTGGACAGCAATTTTTTTCTTTTGTTATAGAGTTTATTTATTACAGATGTCCACCAGACAGGTTTACTTTTCCTTGCGGAGGATGATTTAGTCCTGTTAGGTATTCCTGATTCCATGCATCTATATAAATGTTTACATAGTCATTTGGTATAGTTTTGGATACTGGTGCCAGTTCCTAGAGAGGGGGAAGGGGCTGTGGAGCTGTTTATACCATCCCTCAAGAGGCTGTAATCAGCTTTATAAAAGTTTTTTTGTTTGACCCTAGCTAGAGGGGAGATGCAGGAGATGGTGACTTCAAACATGACCACTTTATGGTCTGATCTTACAAGGGAGGATGATACTGCAGGGATGCTGTAGTGGTTACTCATGTTGGTTAATACCAAGTCCAAGATATTACCCCCTCTTGTTTCATAGTTTCATAGTTTAGTACTAGGCTGTCTGCCCTGGGGCATTTGTAAGCCTAGCCATAGTGATGTGGCTTTCGCCACCCCATGAAATGGTACAAAAATGTACAGAATAGATTTAGAATACTGTGCCTCTGTCTAGTAGTGACACAGTGATGGTCCCCTTATATAATAGAATTAGTTTACTGTGCTGCTGTCTAGTAGTGACACAGAGGTGACACCTGGGGTAAACTTACGATCTCCCATCCACTCATCAAGATTTCTCTTGAAGAGATATAGCGAGGGGCTCTGCCTAACATGAATGGGATTCTGTTCCAGAGCATGGGAAGCCTCTGGGTTATGAGTCTATCCCTCCAGCATGTCCTATTCATACTTGTGCCGAGGTTTAAGTCTTTAGCTCTCGTGGTTCTGATGGATTTGGATTTTTTGAGGTGGAGCATGTCCATCAGTTCCTGATTGATCATGGCCTTGTACATCAGGCACAGATCACCTCTGAGCAGGCGGTATGCTACTGAATAGAGCTGGAGTTTCTTTAGTCTGGCAGAATAAGACATATGTTGGAGACCCTTGATCCTCTTGGTGAGGTACTTTTGTGGTCTCTCCAGCTGCTGCAAATGCCGGGTGAGGTTCATACCAAATGGGGCATTGTACTCAATCATGGGTCTGATGAGGGAGGAGTATAGGGGTACAATGACATCCTTGGATCTGGATGCGAATCCCTGCATGATAAGGTGTGCAAGGTAGAGTGTCTTTCTAACCACTTTGGCAATGTGGTGTCAAAATGAGAGGTCGCTGTCGACTTGGGTCCCTAGGTCTCTGATTACTTTTTCCATACTCAGTGGGTTGCTGTCTATGTGATAATTTGTGGGTACTTTGTTTTTCCCAAAGGGGATGACTATACATTTTTTGGCATTTAGTTTAAGGCCATGACTCCGGCACCAGTTGTCCATTTCTGTGAGGCCTTTTTGTAGGATGTATGTGTCCGCTGGTGTATCGACTATGGCGCCTAGTTTGCAGTCATCTGCAAACTTTGTCAGCCACAACCCTCCCATGTTTGCTTTAACATCTGAGAAATAAATGCCAAACAAGAGGGGTCCCAGGACAGATAGGGATGTAACAGACAGGGGTGGGACACCACTTGTGACTGGCTTTGAGTCTGACATTGTTCCAGCGATTTTAACTTTATGGGTTCTGTCCTTTAGCCAGTTTGCAACCCATCTAGTGACATAAGGGTTTACATTTAAGCTGTTGAGCTTAACTATGATGCCTGAGTGGGGTATTGTGTCAAAGGCCTTAGCCAAGTCCAGGTAGGCTGTATGGACTGCTTTGCCTTCATCAATGGCTCTAGTGACTGTTTCGAAAAAGTCAACCAGGTTCAAAAGGCAGGATCTGCCCTTTACAAAGCTGAACTGGGTGGGATCAAGTGTCTGTAGGTCCCCAATGTCTCTGTTTATAAGTTCCATAATGATTCTTTCCATAGCTTTGCAGACCAGGCTGGTTAAGCTTATGGGGCGGTAGTTCCCAGGGTCTGTAGAGGTACTCCCTTTGTGGAGTGGGACCACTGTTGCTGTACGCCAGTGTTCGGGTACATATCCTGTAGTAAGGCTAAGGTTAAATAGCATTTTTATGTGCGGGTTTAGCTCCTCTTGGAGTTCACGTAGCACGCAACCTGGGATACCATCAGGTCCCATTGATGCTGTGTTTTTAGCTTTGCTGAGGGCGGCTCTCACCTGAACATCTGAGATGACAGGGAGATTACATTCAGCTGGGATAAGTATTTCTTCTTTTGGGGGTGAGGGAGGGGAGAAATTTGCACTGAACCTGTCAGCCAGAATGTTGGCAATATCTATGGGTTCAGTGTATTTTTTGTTGTTGTGAACTAACTCTGAGCATATCTGAGGGTTTCTGCCCAGGTTTCTAACATAGCTGAAGAAGGCTTTGTGGTTATCTTTAGTGTCCTTAGCGATTTTTCTCTCAAAGTTGGCCTTGGATGTTTTTATGAGACAACGTAGTTTTCTGCTAGTGTTGATCAGAGATGTCTTCCCTTTATGGGATTTTGCTCTGTCGTGCAGTAGCTTCCTTCTTTTGTTATACAATTTGTTAATGGCTGAGGTCCACCAGACAGGATGCTTGCCTTTGGTGGAGAGGGTCTTGGATTTATTTGGGATTGCATGATCCATGCATTCTTGGAGATGTCCATAGAAAGCATTTGTGAAGGATTCAGCATTGTGAGATGTGGTATCATAGGTTCATAGGTTGGTACTAGGCTATCAGCCCTAGGGCCTATACAAGCCTAGCCATAACAATTCCCTGGCTATTTCTTCCCACATTATTTACTTTCCTGGACCCCTGTCTAGCAGGGCGACTGACGTGATACCTGGGGTGAATTTCCTTTCTCCCATCCAATCATCAAGGTTCCTCTTGAAGAGGTCCAAAGAGGCACTCTGCTTTACATGTATGGACAATCTATTCCAGAGTATGGGGAGTCTCTGGGTCAGGAACCTATCCCTCCAGCATGTTTTGTTTATTGTGATGACAAGGTTTAGATCCCTGGAGCGTGTAGCTCTGAGGGATTGGGATTTCTTTAAGTGTAGCATGTCCAACAGCTCTGGGTTTGACATGGCCTTGTATGTTAAGCAGAGATCACCTCTGAGTAGACGATATGTGACAGAGTATAGCTGGAGTTTTTTAAGGCGGTCAGCATAGGGCATCTGCTTTAGGCCTGTGATTCTTTTAGTGAGGCATTTATGAGGCCTTTCCAGTTGTTGCAGATGTCTTGAGAGGTACATACCAAATGGGGCATTGTATTCTATAATGGGTCTAATGAGGGATGAGTACAGTGGGACAATGACCTACTTTTTTCTGGATGAAAAGCCCTTCGTGATGAGGTGTGCCACATAGAAGGATTTCCTGACTGTTGTGGCGATGTGGTTATCGAAGGTGAGACCACTGTCCACCTGTGTCCCTAAGTCTCTTATCACACTTTCTGTGTTTAGTGTACTGCCACCTATATGGTAATTCATGGATACATGTTTTTTCCCAAAGGGGATAACAATACATTTCTTGGCATTGAGCTTGAGCCCATGGCTCTGGCACCAAGCATCTGTTTCTGTAAGGCCCTTTTGTAGAGTATCCACATCATTTGGGGATTCAATAATGGCTCCCAGTTTGCAGTCATCTGCAAACTTTGTTAGCCAGAGTCCCTTAGTGTTGACCTGTACTTCAGAGAAGTAGATGCCAAACAAGAGCGGCCCCAGGACTGAACCCTGAGGTACTCCACTTGTCACTTGTCTGGAGCTGGATTTAGAGTCGGCTACTTTTACAGTGTGGGTTCTATCAGTAAGCCATTTAGCAACCCATTGGGTGACATAGGGATTAATGCCCAACTTAGTAAGTTTATCTATGATTCCAGAGTGGGGGGTGGTGTCAAAGGCCTTGGCAATGCCTAGATAGGCTGTGTGGACCACCTTACCCTTGTCCATGGCTCTAGAGACTGATTCAAAGAAGTCAATCAGGTTCAGGAGACAAGATCGGCCTTTCACAAACCCAAACTGGGTGGGGTCCAGTGTTTGAAGGTTGCCAATGTCTTTGTTTATAAGTTCCATGATAATACACTCTATGGCCTTGCAGATAAGGCTTGTCAGACTGATGGGACGGTAGTTTCCGGGATCCAGTGGGCTTAAAGGATACCATCTCAGTCTTAAGAAGAGTGAAGTCTGCTTTTGAGAAGTTTTTCACCGTGGTCTTTTGTGCTGGGGGTGGAGGTGGGATATGTATATCCAGGGTGATTAGTTTGTGGTCAGATCTCACTAGTGAGGGGTATACCTCCGGTGTGGAGCATTTTGTCCCCATGTTTGTGATGATCAGGTCTAGTATATTATCTCCCCTAGTGGGAGAGGTGACTAGTTGTTCCAGTGCATTTGAATTTATGAATTCCAGGAACCTTTGGGCTAGGGTGTTAGGGCTAGAATAATTTACCCAATCTATGTTTGGGTAGTTGAAGTCTCCCAGTATGATGGTATTTTGCGATACATTCATATCCTCCAATGTCTTCAGGAAGTCTGAGTGGGTTTCCTGAGATTGGGAGGGTGGTCTGTAACATGCTACCAGTTGTATAGCAGTTTTGCCTATGGTTAGTTGCACCTGTGAAAAAATATATAGATCTCTCTCTGCTTACTGCTTGCTGCTTCTTACTGCTTGCTCTTGCTGTGGGATTTGAAGTCTTCTTAAGACACTCAGTCTTGCTGGCTGGAATCAAAGTCTGGTTATAATTGCATTCACAGTCTGTTGCATACAGAAACTTGCAGAATATACCCTGATGAGAGAATATACTTTGCAGCACCTGTCTTTAAGAGCAGTAACCAATAACTTTTATAATAAACCAAACTGGACAAATGTTGCAGTTTAAAGTACTGTTCCACTTTACTTCTCATATAGTACAGATGATGTGAGAGATATAACATTTACCTCAGGACACCAAATGTATCCCTACCATACCTCTAACATAACTAGATTTAATACAGACTTTTTATACATATTTTAGTTAAACACACACCCTCTTGGTTTTGGAAAGATACTGCCTTGATGATGCAAATGCTAACACATCTGTTCTTGTTCAAATGCTGATAAGTAAACTGTCTTCAAGAAAACGCCTTGTGGATTAGAAAAGCGCATTTTTAAACTTTCTTAGAAAAGCATGTCCTATGAGTTCCAGTAAGACAAATTCTCAAGACTCCAGCATCAAGAAAGAACTTCAGTTTCTGATAATTATAGTCCAGCAACTTACTGCTAAGATGGATAAAATGGTTACTAAAATAGACACTTTCATAGAAAAAACTACAAAACAAATAGACTTGTTACATATGGACCTGCAACAACAGAAGATCCAGATGACAGGCATAGAAGAAGCTGTGAATGACATGGAAAATAGAATACAAGAAGAGGAAATCAACATTGAGTTTCTGCTGAAACAAAATACACATTTACAAACAAAGCTGGATGACCTGGAAAATAGATCTAGGCGCAATAACATTAGGATTTATGGACTGCCAGAAAATATTGAAGGTAACAATAGTACTTCATTTTTAACAACATGGCTCCCTAAAACTTTAGATTTACCAGAAGCATTCTCTTTTGGTATCGAAAGAGCACATAGAACTATAGCTAATACTAACTCTAACAAAAACTATCCTAGATCAGTTATAGTTAGATTTCTATCATATTTTGATAAAGAGATGGTTCTTAAATCTGCTTGGGCTAAAGCTCCTGTTAAGATTAATGAAACAACTGTGCATTTTGACAATGACTATTCTTCCATGGTATTAGCTAAAAGAAAAGTTTTTCTGCCACTAATAAGGGAGCTTAAAAAAGCACAGTTTAAAACATACCTTCTGTTTCCTGCCAAGCTTAAAATCTTCCTTCCTGATGGTCCTAAAATTTTCGATGACTTAGACTCTGCTTTACTGTTTATCAAAAAATAAGATTTTGGAAAAATAGAAGAAATGGAATGGGCTAGTCCTTCGTTAAAGAGACTGGCAACTGAAACTTCGTGGAAGACTTCAGAGAAGAAGAGACTAAAAAACAAATGATTTGTACTATGTTTTTTTTTCTCTCTCTCATCATTTTATTTTATTATTAATCTTTTTAAATATAGTTTCTGCATTTCCAAGAAGCAACACATATTTTGAAAAAGATTTAATCAAAGTTATTCTCTGTGTGCAAAGAAATGTTTTGTTTCATAACTAGTCAAAATATCTGGAGATTTAATGGCAAGCTGTGATTTAACTTGTTTCTCTTTCTGAAGAGGAAAAATAAGGTCAGTAATTTGATACATTTTTTTTTCCTTTAAAAGTTTATATGTTCTTCAAATGCTATTCCTAATTATATTTTCTTGATTACACTGCTTATGCTTGTTTGTAAATAATCTGTCATGCTTTAACTAATAATAATTAGAACTAAATAATAGTAAATAATATGTTTTATTTTTAACTCTATTAATATAAACAGTAAGTAACATTCTATTGTATATACTTCTTATAGCTTTCTCTTACATTTTTTTATTTCTGCCTTACACCCTTTTACTTTCTACTCTCTTTTCTTTTCTTTATTAATATATAGAAATGCTTTTGATCATATAGACACAGTAAATAATAAGATTTGCATAGGAGTTGAGTTGGGACAAAAATGTTGAGTTTTGTTACTTATTAATAATTTTGGGCTTGATTTCACTTACATAGAGTCTGTAATAACCTATAGAATGCATTGTGAAGGTTTTGTCATGTTTAGATGCATTTACACTGCTAAATGAATGTTTGTCACTAGTTTTTAATAAGTTTCCGCCAAAATGTTAAGAGAGACAATCTGGGATGTGGGCTGTCTCATGCACAGTGTCCATGAGCTACTTCAAAAGCTTCAACTCTCAGAATTCTCACAGAGAAGCTGAAAGCAGCTAGTCTCACCTTTGACCTAGATATCACACTGACACATCACAGATACAGGAATGACACTACCTAATTATACTTTCTTGATTACACTGCTTATGCTTGTTTGTAAATAATCTGTCATGCTTTAACTAATAATAATTAGAACTAAATAATAGTAAATAATATGTTTTATTTTTAACTCTATTAATATAAACAGTAAGTAATATTCTATTGTATATACTTCTTATAGCTTTCTCTTACATTTTTTTTATTTCTGCCTTACACCCTTTTACTTTCTACTCTCTTTTCTTTTCTTTATTAATATATAGAAATACTTTTGATCATATAGACACAGTAAATAATAAGATTCGCATAGGAGTTGAGTTGGGACAAAATGTTGAGTTTTGTTACTTATTAATAATTTTGGGCTTGATTTCACTTACATAGAGTCTGTAATAACCTGTAGAATGCATTGTGAAGGTTTTGTCATGTTTAGATGCATTTACACTGCTAAATGAATGTTTGTCACTAGTTTTAATAAGTTTCCCGCCAAAATGTTAAGAGAGACAATCTGGGATGTGGGCTGTCTCATGCACAGTGTCCATGAGCTACTTCAAAAGCTTCAACTCTCAGAATTCTCACAGAGAAGCTGAAAGCAGCTGGTCTCACCTTTGACCTAGATATCACACTGACAGATCACAGATACAGGAATAGCAGATTAATAATATGTGTTAAAAACCTATGTCCCAAACATATACATTACTATAACTCATTTAATTCATCTGATTGACAAGCATAAATAATTTTATAACTCTATACTGGAAGAAATTGTCATGTGATATATTTTAAAGCAGTAGTATAGCATGTTTGTAAAATCTGGTTACTAAAATGTGTTTGCTGTGCATTATTTTGTATAAAGCAGACAGATCTATTGAAGGGACAGCAATGTAAGATGGTGCTCAGTAAAGATACAACTCAGTGAGATCAGATATATATATATATATATATATATATATATATATATGTGTGTGTGTGTGTGTGTGTGTGTGTGTGTGTGTTTGTGTGTGTGTTTGTGTGTGTGTGTATGCATGTGTATATATATATCTATATATATATATCTATATATATATATATATATATATATATATATGTGTATGTGTGTATGTATGTATGTATATATATATATATATATATATATATATATGTGTGTGTGTGTGTGTGTGTGTGTGTGTAGATATGTATATAAATGTTTCTGAGAATCTGCTTAACTATGAAGTATGATTTATAACAATTTCTATGAATACAATATTTTATTCTATTGGCAATAATGAGTTTGAGTAAATGCTCATATACAAGCAATTCAAGTTTTTTTGGAAGCTGTTAACTGTATTTACATGACAGAAAATAGATGCATCCTAATATATGTAATGTCTGAATCATATTAGCCAAAGTTTTTGATTTAAATGAATGTTAGAACTTATTTTTCTCTCCTATTGATTTCTAACATCAAGATTATTTGAATGCTATTTGAATACAAGTGTTTTATATTACATGGATGTATATAGTAGTATGAACAGTTTTAAAAAAAAAAAAAAAGTTTATTTTAGTTTATATGATGCTGTTTTACCAAATGTGTAGTCTTGTCTTGCTAGATAATTGAATTGAAAACTGTTAACTTCAGTTAAATATAACTAGTATTAAATTGATAAGGTGATAGCTGACGTACTGCTGCTTAGGGTAGGGGGTTAACTTGAGTGGTAAATACTACTCTAAGTTGGAGTTTATAACTCCAGGCTGGATGCAAGGTTTAATCCTTACATTATTTTCACTTGTTCATTGTTATTTGTATATAGTTTTGACATCCACAATATATTTTGTACATTCATTGTCACTACAAACAATATTGAATCCTATATGAAATCCCATAAGAGATTCAATAAATACAGCTATATTTAAAGGTACACCTAAAGGAGGAGATGTAACATTACTTATCTTGTTATTTGTTATTTTGATCATAAGATTCTTAAGTTTTAAAAATGCCAAATGACATCTTTAAAAGGAATTTCTTTAAACATTAATGGATTGAATAATCCATGTAAAAGGGCAAGCCTAATAAGATACATTAATTTACATAAGGCCAACTTAGTCTTCCTACAAGAAACCCATCTCTTGAAAAAAGATATTGATAAACTAGCCACAAACAAATATACAGTATTGGTTAGTTCAGAGCACACTCAGAAAAAAGAGGAGTGGCTATTTTATGGAATAAAAGTATGCCCATTCCTAAAACCATTAAGTCTTATCAGGATGACAAAGGAATGTTTTGTATGGTTACAATACAAATTAATGGGAAGACTTACACTTTAATTAATGTATATTGGATACCTGGAATTGGTATTAATACAGTGAAACATCATCTTGATAAGATCATATCATTCTCTATAGGAGATATTATTTTAGCTGGTGACTTTAATTGTATACTACATGAAAGTGATACTACCACTATAGGAAAGAGAAGAATTACATCTAATGCAAAACATTTAAAGGATTTTGCTAATTCTTATCATTTGAATGATATTAATAATCAGATAGATTCAAAATCATTACCATACACCTTTTTTTCTAACAGATACAAAACTTATTCAAAAATAGATAGGGTCTTTATTTCTAACCAGATGGTAACAGATTTAATTAATTCCAAAATCATTTCATGTCCTATATCTGATCATAATTCAATTGTTTTGAATTCATGATAAAAATACTCATAATGTTCAGATCAAAAGGATACCAGCATACTTAACTCAACTAAAAGACTATAAAGAATATATACTTTCAGAAGTAAAACATTTTTAGACATAAATAACACTCCTGAAGTCTCCATTGTTTATGTTTGGGATGCCTTAAAATCATATCTATATGGACACAGTATCAGATGGTATAATAATAAAAGGAAATCTTGGGATAAGGAATTGTTAGATATTCAAAGTAAATTAGACTCTTATAAACATAATAATAAAGAAAATATTATGGACAAGAAAGTTATTGAAGAAATAAACAAACTAAATGAGAAATACAAAGAAATTTTAACTCATAAAGTTAAAATAACTTTAGAGAAATACAAGTTTTTGTCTTATTCAATAAGCCCCAAATACTTACATAGACTTAAAAATAAAACAAAAGGTTGAATAAACAAAACCATATCAAAGAAATCTTTTCTCTAAGGAAAAGAAGAATGTTTCTAGTATACCAGAAATACTAGATGAATTTAGAAATCACTTTCACAAAATTAACCATAATAATATTAACATGGAACCTAAAGACAAAATAAAGGAGTTTATAACCACAAATATGAATAAAAGCTTAACAAACAACAGATTAAACTATTGGACAAGAGTATTTCATATACAGAAGTTATTACACAAATAAATAAGCTTAAATCAAACAAAGCACTGGGTAATGATGGTATTATACCAGAGATATATAAAATCCTTTCTAAAAATACATATTCATTAATACATAAGGTTTTTATTTTGGCCCAAACTGAGTTAATAACCCCCATCTTGGCAATATACATTTATTTCGCCAATTTTAAAACCTAATAAAGATCCAACTAGATGTTCTTCATATCGGCCCATCTCATTACTTAATGTTGATTATAAAATGTTTATGAATATCTTTGCTGATAGATTGAAGACAATCATTCCGGCATTATAGATATAGATCAGACAGGCTTCATTGTAAATAGAAATACTTTTGATAATATAAGAAGAACTTTAACATTAATAGATTTTGCAAATAGGAAAAAGAAAGATTTAACACTTATTAGTCTTGATATAAGTTCAGCATTTGATTCAGTAAGTTGGGACTATCTGTTTACCTTAATGAAGTGCACAAACTTCTCGGATGCATTTGTAAATCTAATTGAACATTTATACAAATGAACGTTGGCTTATATTAAGGTAGGAACATATGTTTCACAACAAAATACCCATTCTTAAAGGTACAAAACAAGGATGTCCACTTTCTCCACTATTATTCACTTTAGTAATGGAGCCTTGGGCTAATTTGATCAGAAACAGTACTGACATAGAGGGTTTTGAAATAGATGAAAATACAACATCCAAAATTCAACTTTTTGCAGATGATGTTCTAATTACATCAGCAGGATCTAATTCTTCTATACAGTCTCTATTTGATAACATGATGAATTTTAAAAGTATTTCTGGTTTAATATTCAATGAAGAAAAACTAAAATACTACCTATATATACGAAAAAATATTCTCATTAGTGATTTTACTAAATATGTACCCAATTCAGGTCAGATAACTTATTTAGGTATAATACTATCTAAAGATATTAAATCTATTATATATAATAATTATAATACCTGTTTTCTTAATATACAAAATCTTTTTAATACCTGGAATAATATGATTTTACTATGGAGGAGAGACTTACAGTTATTAAAATGATAATATTCCCCAAGATTTTATACTTAATACAATCAATAATACTTCCACCTACAAAAATAATTATCAAGAAACTGAACACACTAATGTTAAATTTCTTATGGGCACCTAATAGACCTAGGATTGCATTAAAGAAACATACTAATAGCTGGTCTCAAGGGGTATTTATTTTCCAGACTTTAATTTATATACTATCTCTTCTATTGTAAAAGTTATTACTTTATTAATAGATCAGTCATATGTCACAAAATGGAAAGATTATTGGGAGCTAATTAGTATACACTTCATGAAAATCTCCTTAACACATAAAAATATGATTGTAAATAACTCCATGTTATGGTTACTAAAGGAATTTTGTACTTCACCTATTACACCTAAACATATGGTTTGTTACCCATTAAATATTATTATTAGTTATCGTAACTTTATATTCATGCACCCTAAGTATAGGGAATGGAATTTTATTGTATTTCCTATAATGTATACTCAGGGTATGCTTTTGTCATCTACTTCTGAAGGAACTCATTTAGCTATAGATAATGATCTAAAGTACTGGTATCAGTTGATATCTGATAATAAAGTTAAAAATCTAGATTTCTTAAAACAAGAATTTGATCTAAGAGAAACTTGCTGGTTAGAGGTTCAGACCTTTAGACAACATCTCATTAATAAAATAGATTTAATGTCTATAACTGTTAAAGAATCTATTCCAACACTGATTGATTACTTGATATTAAATTTACAACATAAAGTTTCTGATAAAGGTAAACTTTCATACATACATAAAGTTATCAGACAAGAAACTTTTTACAGTGTAGATTCATACTGGAATTATTTCACTTCTATTAATGGGGACCCACCAAATCAACAAGATAAACAATATATATTGGAATCTGCTTATAGAACTACGTCTTCCATTGTCTGGAGACTTTATACATGGAAATTTTACATAGATCTTTTTATACACCTTTGATGATGAATAAAATAAATAATAAAGATAATCTATGTAAGAGATGTAATGTAGAAATTAATGCTGACTGGGCTCATATGTTTTATGACTGTATAAAATTGAAAGAATACTGGAAGTCAATTAATGAATTTTTGCAGGCTCTTTTTACAGATAATTTCATTATTTCTAAATCTCTTATATTATTCAACACACCTGTACCTCAAAGTGTTAAAAAGGTTAAGCTTCCCTTGTTATGGTCTATTCTAGCAGTGGCTAGGAAAATAATAACTAGAAATTGGATTTCAGATACACCTCTTTCGTTCAATGAATTTAAAAATGTTATGAATATAGTGTGCCATATGGAAATAAACACAATTAGGACTAGAACAAATAGAAAAACATCTTATTTTATTGTATGGGATAATTTACAAAATTTGTTAAAAAAATTTTAATTTCAATAGCATGGTATTTTAGTTTAATTAATTGATCTGATTGTAGTGGATGTCTTTGTAAATACTTTAGTTGTTTTGTTGAATATTATAATAATACCTATTTTTAATTACTTGTATAAAATTGTTATGATATTTCTCTTATATGTTAAAACAATAAACCTGTTTTGAAAAAAAAAAGAAAAGCATGTCCTGTTGTCCAGTGAAAGCAGATTACATTCTTGTCACATCTGTAAGAAGTTCAGCTTTCTTGATGTGTGTGTAATACACTCATAAGCAAGTTCCTTATTTTTTTAAGCCACAGTCATTTAGTATGGTTGCTGATCACATATTATTAAACTCTGTTTCTGCATTTAAGCAAGCTTTTTCTTTCAGCATATTTACAACAGAATTAATTTCAGCCTTATAATATCTAACAATTCTCTCTGTTTTTAAACATACTCAAAACATTTTATACTGATATGTACTTTTTTATCACATTATATAGTCTTTTTTGATCAAAATGCAATTTTACATAGTTAATACAATGATATTAAGTATCACTACCAAAACTGAATGTATTTAACAACTTTTTCTTTTGCAGACCATTCTGTGAAAATATTTTATCAGTTATGAGTTGTGTCTGCTTTAGTTTAACTTGATTAATTTATTCTTTTGCAATTACAGAATTTAATTTATGACTTAGAACTGTTTCATTAACTCTTTGCAACTTGTTGAATTAACTATAAGAGACAAGAACCATGTGCTACTGCAAGCATTTATACATTGTGGTCATGTCTTTGAACTGCCCATTAACATCTTGGTAAAGTACTGAACTGGGCTTAGATAATAAATATTTGAAAGCAATTATTTTACTGGGGTAAAACCAGTGATATTACAACTTGACAAATTACTTTTAAACTTATTACAATGTATTCTGTACAGTATGTATTTACACAGACTGTTTGCTATTCATGCATTTCAATCTAGCAGCTATCCTGAACCCAATTTCTTTAAAACATGTTTTTTCACACATATTTATTGCTAGACATTAATTTAATTTGTACTGAATTCTTTTGTATTTGTACATACAAAGACTATAAAGTAAATTTAGTCTAATCTTACAAATTTAATAGCATTAATATTGCCAAAAACATATTGAAATAGTGACCAATCTTGTTCATTTTTTTACATATCTTTACTCTCTCTTGTATAGCTGTTATCAATTTTAAGCCATCTCTTGTTTTTTTTAAACTATCTCTTGTATAACTTTACAGTTTAACAGGTTGTAAATACAATTTAATACTAAACAATACAATAATAACCATTATGATAGCTATTAACTTGTAAAATATCTTATTCTGTAAGGTTTAATCCAGTTTACCAGTATGTCTAATGCACTAATACCTGTTTTCCCTCCCCCTGAAACAGTATTGTTAAGAAGGAACGATATATTATTTCTGCTCTGTAGATTTGTTTCAGACCCTTTTGCAACACATACTGCTCACACAGTGTGTAAAACTGATAAAGTACCCTTCCCCCTGTAGTACTGCAGCACTGTTTATCTTTTATAATATATGTCAGCCCAACACTTTGGTTATGCATTTGCTTTATTAGGTTATTAAACTGTAGACCTTTGTCTGATATGATCATCCTTTCTGTTGCCTTTGCTGTCTATTTCTACTAGTAGTAATTATGTGTACCCTCCTGTCTACTTTATTTAAACTGTATGTATACTATAACCCATCTGTTGGCTATACTTGATGTAACTAAGTTTTTTATTTTTATCAGTGACATATATGCACAATTGTGATGTTTTATTATAATTACCAAATAGTGTTGCATGTGAACATTTTAACAATTATGTTTTAATAACAATAAGATTTTAGAAAAACTTAAGCCACTTGTCTGGCAGTCTTGTTTCTTATCTTATCTTTTCAACATTTCCTGTAACTATTCATCCAGTTTAGGAAAGGTCTGAGCTCACATTTCAGTTAACCCTTTTTAGCATTTTTCCTTTAATCATATATATTTTTTAATTTTTGATTTCAGTATTTTTATTTATTTAACTGTTCTGACATTCATTTTAAAAAGACTGTTTGACTAATACCATCCGTGATTTTATTTCTTTTTAAAATTCAGAACTTTAACTGTTTGTTGTGGTGTTACTATACAATTATAAAAAAAATTGTAAAAAAATAAATAGATATTAGCTTAACAAACACATTTATATATTTGCATTATTTATATTTGCTGTTGTCTGCCTGTTATTCTTGTGTGTTGTATAAAAAGAAAATACATGCATGTCAGTCTTGTGACTTTAAATCTTTATACAAGCATGTCAGTGTTGTGACTAACTTTTTACTCTTATTATCTATTTTTATTTAATTTTATACACTAGAACAGTTTTGTTTACCTTTTGACTATGCTATGAGAATGTCAGTCATATGCTCTACTTTACTGTAGTACTGATAAATATATTGCTTTAATTGAATGGAAGTTTTAAACATTTGAGAATGATTTGTCAGATCCTACCATCCTACCATGTAAGCTTAACCATTTTCAAAACACAAACATATTATAAAATATATTTCTTTTGTACAGATCAGCTGTAGTTTCCTACTCTTTCCCAATGTATGAAGGAAGTCAGTCTCTATCAGTTCAGCTAATCTATTTTCTTCATCTTGTAACTGTTGTTTAAGAGTCCCCTCATGGTCTGCCTGATATGTCTCAGGAACCTGTTCTGCTGAATCTGAAACTTCTATGCACTTTTGAAAAGATGTATGTATAACTTGTCTAAACTTCCTGAACTCATTGTGTCTCTTTTTTAGAAGTTTACTACATTTTTTTGTAACAAAATGTACTAGTGGTTCTATCAGTAACTGATTTGACTCACATGTGGTGACAGGACATAACTGTTTAACATCTGAATATAATGGAAACACTTTACTCTTAGTTAATTCTTTATCATGAACAGATCTGTCTTCACAGTCTATTGTTTTATGACATAATACACAAAATGCAGTTTTTGTTGAGTCACACAATAAACATTTGTCATATTTCACATGGTTTTCTTTGAGATACCAGTTAAATATTGTAATACATTTGCATAATGCCCTACTATCAACCTGCCCTACTAAGGTTTTACATTTACTAATATGCTGTGTATTCCAACATTGCAATTTTTTACATTTGCTTGAATTATGCATGAAAATATCCATACTGTCTAATTAAACATCCAAACTGTCTAATATCCAAACTGTTTTATAATATGCAAACTGTCCAATATCCAAACTGTTGAATAGTATCCATACAAAAAAATGTGATGTAGAAAAAAGTCTTACCAGTGAGCAAGAAAACAGGTGATCAGGCTGTTGTTGCAGATGGCTGGAAATTTTTCAAAGTCACTTGAGAAGCTGGGAAAGCACAACAGGCAGTGGACTGTTGGGCTAGTGGATATCCCCCTTTTCTTTAGTGAAATTATGTCACTGCGACTGGAACTTCTGTCTCACTCCGGATGTAGACGTCTAAAAAACTTTACTACTGCAAGCTGCATAAACTGGAATATTTCTGTTCAGAATTGACACATACATACAAATGTTAGTTACTGCAATGCAACTGAAGTAACCCTCTGCCGGGCTTACCATCACTCCCCCTGTGTTTGAATGCAGAGTGTAGGTTCAGATGCAGGTATTAGGTTCAAATGCAGATTTTAGGTTCAAATGCAGGCTAGCTTGCCATTGAAAAATTATATATGGCTCTAGGCTCTCAGCTGGCTCATCATTGAAAAAATATATTGAGCTCTCTCTGCTTACTGCTTGCTGCTTCTTACTGCTTGCTCTTGCTGTGGGATTTGAAGTCTTCTTAAGACACTCAGTCTTGCTGGCTGGAATCAAAGTCTGGTTATAATTGCATTCACAGGCTGTTGCATACAGAAACTTGCAGAATATACCCTGATGAGAGAATATACTTTGCAGCACCTGTCTTTAAGAGCAGTAACCAATAACTTTTATAATAAACAAAAATGGACAAACGTTGCAGTTTAAAGTACTGTTCTACTTTACTTCTCATATAGTACAGATGATGTGAGAGATATAACATTTACCTCAGGACACCAAATGTATCCCTACCATACCCCTAACATAACTAGATTTAATACAGACTTTTTATACATATTTTAGTTAAACACACACCCTCTTGGTTTTGGAAAGATACTGCCTTGATGACGCAAATGCTAACACATCTGTTCTTGTTCAAATGCTGATAAGTAAACTGTCTTCAAGAAAACGCCTTGTGGATTAGAAAAGCACATTTTTAAACTTTCTTAGAAAAGCATGTCCTGTTGTCCAGTGAAAGCAGATTACATTCTTGTCACGTCTGTAAGAAGTTCAGCTTTCTTGATGTGTGTGTAATACACTCATAAGCAAGTTCCTTATTTTTTTAAGCCACAGTCATTTAGTATGGTTGCTGATCACATATTACTAAACTCTGTTTCTGCATTTAAGCAAGCTTTTTCTTTCAGCATATTTACAACAGAATTAATTTCAGCCTTATAATATCTAACAACCTGTATGGTCTCCGATGCTTCATGTGTTGCTACTAACCTGGTGGTGTGGGTGTCCTTGATGAATATGGACACTCCCCCTCCCTTTGTGGTTCGGCCTGGGTTTTGGGGCCGAAAAACATGATACAAGGTATAGCCTGGTAGCGCTGGGGTGCTCTCAGGAGCCTTGAACCAGGTTTCAGTTACTGCACAGACGTCGATGTTCTCCATACTGAGGAGTGCATCGAGTGCCTGCATTTTGAGATTTAGACTTCTGGCATTGAGCAGCATTACCCTTAGTTTTTTTCCATTTTTGTTTTCTAAGGAGGTGGGTTTGTCTTTTGAGCCTTGCCTAAAAAAGGCACTATGGGGGTGGCAAGAGACTTAGCCAATATCCAGAAGCCCAGTGGTGACAGGTGCAAGCCGTCCCTTGCAAAGCAGCGTGGCTTGCCCAACATGTCATCCCAAGCAGACAGACATTGGATCCCCTTAGAATGACACCAGTACTTGAGCCAATTATTAAAGCTGATCATCTTGTCTTTGTATTGTGGCATCATTCTTGGTGAGGGCAAGATGCTGCTCAGGGTCAGGGTCATACCAGCCTGGGCTACATAATCAGAGAGCTCCTCTATGTCTCTTTTCATGTAGTCCAGGGAGGTACATCTCAGGTCATTCATGCCAGCATGGACAATGACAGAGTCATATTTGTACTTGGTTTGGAGTGACCTGAGTGTGTGTGTTATTTGGCGGATCCTAGCTCCCGATAGGCAGCTCACAGTCACCCTCTTCTTGTTCAGCCTGGTAAGCGGGACATCAGTGTGCATGACTATAGAGTAATCTATTACTAGTGTATCAGGCATGGTGTTTGGCCTTAAGGGCTGTGATTAATTGACACACTGATTTATTGAAGTATGTGTTGCATGTGTTTTGTTTTGAGGTGGTGGATTTTTGGATGTCTGCTTTGGGAGCCTCTGTTGTTTTGGTAAGTTTTTATTAGAGCCTCCGAGTATGTCTTTGTGTTTTTATGTGTTTGGTTTGCAGTTGTGGTAGGTCTATGTGGGACTGGGTTTGTTGTGTGTGTGGTTCCCATCTCCTCCTGTCTGGTCATGCCAGCCCTGAGTTGAGAGAGTTCAGCCTCCAGTTTGGCTATATAGTTGCATCTCTCACATGTATTTGTGTTTGTTGGGAGGAGGAGAGGGTTGTCTGTCTACATGAGACAATTGTAGCATTGTCTCAAGATACCCAGATTAACCAGCTGAACTGGAGAGGACGCCGGTAATCTACCACTCAACATGCTAGAACAGTATAAAGGAGTGCTGTGCCTTTAAGGGAAGTGGATATTCACAGGGGTGGTAGGTGGATGTAGTGCTTACTTAGTAGAGAAGTTTTGAGAACAAGTGCTAGGCTTCTAATATAACGAGTAGTCTGATTATACTAAGAGTAGAGCTTCCTTAAGGGAAAATTTGAAGAGCAGACTTGGCGGAGCCAGAAGAAGTTTAACCTTGTTTAACCGGCGCTGTGCTATGTGCACAATCACGCAAAGCCGCGCAAACGTGGATTTTAAACAGGGAACTTCAAAAGAGCTAGAAATGGTCCAAAACAACCAATTACTACAGCTCTTGTGCTGAGGTCACTTCCTACAGGGACAGGTAGGCTGTTCAAGGTTCCCCACTCCCACTGGTGAGCAAAGAAACTTCCCTCTATCCAAGTAAGGTAATGGACAACACAGGAACTACACCACAGCCCAGAATACAGCAAAGCCTGTAAACTGGTCTAAACTAGTCGAGGAGAAGTGGGAAAACAAGGATTATTTTTTTGGTTTTTTTTTTGTTTTTAGATAGAAAACACACAGAAAATGCAGAAACAGTAATAAATCAGTTACACAGGCTAGCACACTTTAGTGGGCAGCCTCAACAATTAAATTAAACAAACAAACAAACTTTCGACCAATTTCAACTAAAATGTAACTTTAAGTGCAGCTATTAAATAATGCAGCAAACAGCTAAAAACAGTTTAAGCTTGTTTAGGGTAAGCTAGAGAATGTATTTCAAGTAGAAAAAACAGCAAAGATACTTAAATCAAGAAAGTAGTCACTTTTCTGAGTTCTCTGTAGCTAGGACCACAAGGAGCTTGTCTGAGTAGTATAGCCAGACTTGTGAGAGTATCGACTAGCTGTTCCAAAGCATTTGCATTGACAAAATTAGGAATCTCTGGGAATTTGTGTTCTGGCATGAGTAGTACTTCCAGTCTATGTCTGGGTAGTTAAAGTCACCCAGGATCAGGGTAAAGGGTGGAATCTTGATAGATTCAAAGAGGTCTAGATAGGCAGTTTGGGCATCTTGGGTCAGATTTGGCGGCCAGTAGCTAGCTATGATTTGTATAGGGGTCTTGTCAATGGTTAACTGCACCTGGAGTGTCTCCTGTGCATCATACAGTTTGACCAACCTGGAGGTGTGCATGTCTTTAACATATATTGAAAATCCACCTCATTTGGCTTTACTACCCACAGCTTGGGGTCTGAATGTTTGATAGGATGAGTAACCAGGTGCAATGAGTGCAGTTTCATGTTTAGACTCCTGGCATTTAGCAGCATGACCTTTAGTTTGGGTTTTGTTACAATTGTTATGTTGATAGTTTTAACCTCATCACTTTTCTGCCAGTATTCTTGCCTGTGTGATTTAAATAAGGCTATATTCCCACCTTTTGCCATCACTGGACCATTTTTAAAAATGCTGAGTAAAGCTGAGCAGTGCACAAACCCTGCTAAGCTGAGTTGAGCAGTGCTTAAGGTGGCAAATGCCGAGCAGTGCTTAGCAGTGTGAAAATCTGCTTAGCTGAGCTGAATACTGCTTAGAATGGGACTTCTTAAAAATGCTCAAATCAGCTAAGCAGAGCTGAGCACTGCTAAGTATTGCTCAAACAGGTCCTGTTAAAGCATTTTATTTATTTATTTATTTATTTTATTTTGCATTTGTTGACCGGGCTAGTCCAGCTAGATATTTGTCCATTTTCAGTGGAGGCCTGGGGAGAAAAGCTCCATAAATAACAACCTAATAGGACAAGACAAGATATTTACAGTAAAAATTGGTACATTACAAAACTTTATAACATATTACATACCTAAGATTTTATATTCTGTATTCCAGTAGGGAAAAAAACTTATGTAAAAATAATCTAGATACAGCAGTAGTTTGAGTTAATAATGAAAATTATATCTAAGAGATATTATAGATATTAAGGTCACACAAAAACCAAAAAGAATAAACACTAGTGTTAAATGGATAGAGTCTACAAAAGCAAGCTGATTTAAGCATTGCTTAGCTTGGCTTAGCAGTGCTTAGAAAAACTGAGCTAAGGGCAAACAAACATTTTCATTTTAAAAAGAAGTCAGAATTGAATATTAATTACTCATTACTGCTTCATTATTATTACAGGTATATATTTTACTTAAGCAATAACCAATGATGTCGGTGTGGTATATTAAGATTTACCCACGGTTGTTGTGGTTTAATCATGAGGGTGAAGCCCGAGTGATTAAATAAAGGCAACTGTGGGTAAAACTTAATATACCACAATCATGAGGTCGGTTATTGCTATTATACAATGACATTATTTAAGAGAAACTATTTACTTTTTTAAATAAATGTCTTTGTATACCAGCTCCCTGCTGTTCTTCCATGCTTTTCCACTATCCTGGGACTTTTTCTGATGTACTGCGCATGTGTATGGGAATTGCGTTCCCACACATACCCAGTACATCAGTGCTTTGCAAAGGAAGCAACACAGAAAAGAAGGTCTCCGTTGCTCCATTTTTGTTTTCTATTTTTTTTTTTTTATATCCAAAAAAAAAATGTCTGACAGTTTAGGGGTAGGAGAGACTAAGAATGGAGGAAATACAAGGAAAATCAGATCCGTGTCTTTAGTTTTGAAAAATGTGCCTTATTTTCCTAGTATTTTCTCTGTCCTCTCTCTCCTATGTCCGCAGTCCAGATTACATTTTTTTTTTATTTTTGTTAAAAAAAAATAACAAAGCGACCGGACCTTTTTCCATTGGTATATGCTGGGATTTACAATGGGCACACTGATTGAACTAAACACTCACCGTGCTTGTTTTGGAATATCAATGACTGGTCATTGTATAATTTACATAACCTCCCCCATGTGCTTTCATTACATTACCTTTGGTGTGACTATACTGTATGGGACACTTGTGTTTAAATGGGGTTTTCACCTTATATCTCCACTGACACTGGGAATTTGGACCAGCTACACTACCCTGGTTAACAAATAATTACTACATCATTAAATAAATTAAAAAATAATATAAAACTGCTTTCCCACATAAAAGCTGAATGACTCTAACCACTAAGGTAACTCAGCTGTGAAAATTTCGGCTATACATTTGTAGATAGCTTCTTGATAAGTTTATGCACTGCTGAGCAAGGCACCACCCCTTGCAAACCCTCTCAGCTATGCTTAAACTTTCAGGAAAAATAAAAAATAAAATAAACATTAATTGAAATTTAAACTGTTAACCTTCAAATTATTAAACTGTTAACCTTCAAGTTATTAGATAAGTGTCCAGGGACACTTTTTTCTTGTTTTAGTGCTGTAAAGCACTTTTACAATGCAGGAGATCTCTTTTGAACAAATAAGTTTTAATTTTAAAAACTAATTATACTCATATTTTATATTTTATTAAGATATTCATCAAGATTGGATATGAATTATTAATACAGCGAATATTTTCATCGAAGATTTTAGATGTAATTGTTGTTTATTTATTAATGACAAGAAAGATTAGCTTGCTTTAATTTTACAGTACATCTAACTCTGAATGTATAATATGAATAATATTAAATTATTGAACTAACGGATGTACGTATAGTTCAATATAAGTTTAAGTTATAACATATAGGTTATATTTCATATTAATTTCTATTTATTATTATGTTTTTATACATTTAACATCTAAAGAGTTTTTTATATATCAAACTATGAAATAAGCACTTAATGAATTATTCTTTTAAGTTGTTAATAGTTTATATGAGTCCAAGTACATAGAAACTAGTTTTTTCAAAGATGCTTTGATGAAAGTAATAGAGAATTTGAAATCAAATGCAATATTTTGATACACACACTAGTTTTCTTTAAGATGTAATGACTACTCACTAATTAATTAATTGATTTTAACATGTGATCAATATGAATTTATTTAAAGGAGCACACAATGTTGCTGAGTGATTTTCCTTGAAAAAGCCTGATAATATATGGGTGAAAGCGCTTGGAGCATTTTGTTTCAATAAAGACTGTTTGTTTCAAAGACCTTTCGGCCGTTGCCAGTAATTTTTCCTTGTTGGGAATAAGTTGGATTAAGTAGCTGCTAATTAAGGGTCCTGAACTGCTGGGCTGTGTTTTTTCAATGCAGGAGATGTGTTACAGATACTGTGACACACCCCCTACATGACATGACTTCACATTCCTAAGCCTCTCAACTGTACAGATTTTCACACCATGTCCAGATTTGTGCCTCATATTCTTGGTCCGTTTGTCATGGCATTGTGCTTCCCTGGCAACTCAGTGACAGATCATTAAAGACTGCAGTTAGAAAATATTGATGGACATTTGAGTTTCACACATCATACTCTTCACAAAATCCATGGTAATGCAACACCTGTCATTCTATCAACTTTCTAAGTTTGTAAGGGCAATATTTAAAAACTGTTCCCTATTTTTGGGATTTTGTCCCACTATTGGCTTTTGTATGAAGTGTTGAGGACACTTTTTTATTGTAAAGTGCCGTATGGTACTTTCACAATGCAGAGGTGTGTCACAGTACCTGTCACACACCCCCTGCATTGCATTCAGTTGCCATTCATAATTTCAGTGTCCGTGGACACTATTTTTTTGATGTAAAGTGCCATATGGCACAGTCACAATGTGGGGGGTGTCACAGTACCTGTCACACACCCCCTGCATTGCATTCAGTTGCCATTCATAATTTCAGTGTCTGTGGACACTGTTTTCTAATGTAAAGTGCAGTACAGCACTTTCACAATGCAGGGGGTATGTGACAGTATCTGTTACACACCTCCTGCATTAATTCTACTAGCCGTTCACCATTTCAGTGTTCATGGACACTGTTTTCTTTTGTAAAGTGCCGTATAGCACTTTGTCAGTGCAGGAGGTGTGATACAGATCTGCGGGCACTTTAACACACCCTTAGCACTCATTCAGTATCCATGTCCATGGCTCCGTCTCAGTAGTGTGCCTTCATTAATATGTAAGGTGCACTGCCGATAGGGTGATGCGGACACAGACACCATGCACTCTGTGTAGGAATAACACTATTCCCACACAGAGCTTACTGAATCTTGGGGACAGTCTTTCTTTTGTTCCCAATGGCATAGTTAATAAATGATTTTGTAAAATCTTAACTTTCATTGAAAATGTCTTGTTGTCATTTTGTTCTTATGTTACAGAAACATCTTTCCTGTAATTACACTCAACAAAACCAGTGTCAACTTAATACTATCAATTTTAAATCTTAGAAACCATTTTGTGTGCATGTGTGTGTATGTGCATGTGTGCGTGTATATGTGCATGTGAGTGTGTGTGTGTGTGTGTGTGTGTGTGCTTGTATGTGTGGTTGTGTGTGTGTGTGTGTGCTTGCTTCTCTGTGTGTGTGCATGTGTGTTTGTGTATGTGCTCGCATACACATGTGCTTGTGTGTGTTTGTGTGTGTGTGCATGTGCTTGCGTGTGTTTGTGTGTATGTGTGCATGTGTGTGTGTGTGTGTGTGTGTGTGTGAGCTTGTGTATGTGTGCAAGCATGTGTGTGCGTGTGTATATGTTTGTGTGTGAGAGCTTGTGTGTGTGCATGTGGGTGCACTTGCATGTGTGTGTGTGTGTGCTTGCATGTGTGTGTTTGTGTGTGTCCGTGTGTGTGCTTGCATGTGTGTTTGTGTGTGTGCTTGCGTGTGTGTGTGCATGCTCATACATGTGCGTGTGTGTGCATGCACGTGTATGTGTTTGTGTGTGTGTGAGCTTGTGTGTGTGTGTGTGCGCACGTGCATGTGTGTGTGCGTGTGTGTGCGTGCGTGTGTTTGTGTGTGCTTGTGTGTGTGTGTGATTTTGTGTGTGTGTGCTTGTGTGTTTGTGTGTGTGCGCACTCGTGCTTGCATGTGTGTTTGTGTGTGTGCTTGTGTGTGTGTGTGTGTGTGTGTGTGTGTGTGTGTGTGTGTGTGTGTGTGTGTGTGTGTGTGTAGGCACCTGGGCTATTTAGTATTCATTACAGGTCTCCAAATGCTTATTTAGGAACACACAGTATGGCGTAGCTACACTTCTTACAAAAGACCTTTTCTATAAAGATTCATTTAAATTAATCTAAGACTACAATTATTTCAATGACACTTTTTTTGCATTTTTTCTAACTCCATAAAAACACCAATTTCTGATTTCTAAAATTAATGAAAGTATTTGAATGTTTACTTACCACTGTTTATTATCCCCATGATAATAAAATGTAACAATGTTATATGTTGCAAAAATTCAATATTTTAATTTTCAGTTAAGTTTTGCTGAAAACCAGCTATTTATTTACTTATTTATTTAAGTTTGTTAATCAGGTATGTGAGTTAGTCCAAAGGTTTTTATCAGTCACATCCCAGGCTGCAGGCAAAAGCAGACATGAAGTAGGAATATGGATTCTATACCAGTCTTATGTAACATGTTAATGTGACACCGATTAAAACATTAGTTCATATTTACATGCAGCATGAAATACATAAGAATAACATGAAGTAGGAATATGGATTATATACCAGTCTTATGTAACATGTTAATGTGACACCGATTAAAACATTAGTTCATATTTACATGCAGCATGAAATACATAAGAATAACATGAAGTAGGAATATGGATTATATACCAGTCTTATGTAACATGTTAATGTGACACCGATTAAAACATTAGTTCATATTTACATGCAGCATGAAATACATAAGAATAACATGAAGTAGGAATATGGATTATATACCAGTCTTATGTAACATGTTAATGTGACACCGATTAAAACATTAGTTCATATTTACATGCAGCATGAAATACATAAGAATAACATGAAGTAGGAATATGGATTATATACCAGTCTTATGTAACATGTTAATGTGACACCGATTAAAACATTAGTTCATATTTACATGCAGCATGAAATACATAAGAATAACATGAAGTAGGAATATGGATTATATACCAGTCTTATGTAACATGTTAATGTGACACCGATTAAAACATTAGTTCATATTTACATGCAGCATGAAATACATAAGAATAACATGAAGTAGGAATATGGATTATATACCAGTCTTATGTAACATGTTAATGTGACACCGATTAAAACATTAGTTCATATTTACATGCAGCATGAAATACATAAGAATAACATGAAGTAGGAATATGGATTATATACCAGTCTTATGTAACATGTTAATGTGACACCGATTAAAACATTAGTTCATATTTACATGCAGCATGAAATACATAAGAATAACATGAAGTAGGAATATGGATTATATACCAGTCTTATGTAACATGTTAATGTGACACCGATTAAAACATTAGTTCATATTTACATGCAGCATGAAATACATAAGAATAACATGAAGTAGGAATATGGATTATATACCAGTCTTATGTAACATGTTAATGTGACACCGATTAAAACATTAGTTCATATTTACATGCAGCATGAAATACATAAGAATAACATGAAGTAGGAATATGGATTATATACCAGTCTTATGTAACATGTTAATGTGACACCGATTAAAACATTAGTTCATATTTACATGCAGCATGAAATACATAAGAATAACATGAAGTAGGAATATGGATTATATACCAGTCTTATGTAACATGTTAATGTGACACCGATTAAAACATTAGTTCATATTTACATGCAGCATGAAATACATAAGAATAACATGAAGTAGGAATATGGATTATATACCAGTCTTATGTAACATGTTAATGTGACACCGATTAAAACATTAGTTCATATTTACATGCAGCATGAAATACATAAGAATAACATGAAGTAGGAATATGGATTATATACCAGTCTTATGTAACATGTTAATGTGACACCGATTAAAACATTAGTTCATATTTACATGCAGCATGAAATACATAAGAATAACATGAAGTAGGAATATGGATTATATACCAGTCTTATGTAACATGTTAATGTGACACCGATTAAAACATTAGTTCATATTTACATGCAGCATGAAATACATAAGAATAACATGAAGTAGGAATATGGATTATATACCAGTCTTATGTAACATGTTAATGTGACACCGATTAAAACATTAGTTCATATTTACATGCAGCATGAAATACATAAGAATAACATGAAGTAGGAATATGGATTATATACCAGTCTTATGTAACATGTTAATGTGACACCGATTAAAACATTAGTTCATATTTACATGCAGCATGAAATACATAAGAATAACATGAAGTAGGAATATGGATTATATACCAGTCTTATGTAACATGTTAATGTGACACCGATTAAAACATTAGTTCATATTTACATGCAGCATGAAATACATAAGAATAACATGAAGTAGGAATATGGATTATATACCAGTCTTATGTAACATGTTAATGTGACACCGATTAAAACATTAGTTCATATTTACATGCAGCATGAAATACATAAGAATAACATGAAGTAGGAATATGGATTATATACCAGTCTTATGTAACATGTTAATGTGACACCGATTAAAACATTAGTTCATATTTACATGCAGCATGAAATACATAAGAATAACATGAAGTAGGAATATGGATTATATACCAGTCTTATGTAACATGTTAATGTGACACCGATTAAAACATTAGTTCATATTTACATGCAGCATGAAATACATAAGAATAACATGAAGTAGGAATATGGATTATATACCAGTCTTATGTAACATGTTAATGTGACACCGATTAAAACATTAGTTCATATTTACATGCAGCATGAAATACATAAGAATAACATGAAGTAGGAATATGGATTCTATACCAGTCTTATGTAACATGTTAATGTGACACCGATTAAAACATTAGTTCATATTTACATGCAGCATGAAATACATAAGAATAACATGAAGTAGGAATATGGATTATATACCAGTCTTATGTAACATGTTAATGTGACACCGATTAAAACATTAGTTCATATTTACATGCAGCATGAAATACATAAGAATAACATGAAGTAGGAATATGGATTCTATACCAGTCTTATGTAACATGTTAATGTGACACCGATTAAAACATTAGTTCATATTTACATGCAGCATGAAATACATAAGAATAACATGAAGTAGGAATATGGATTATATACCAGTCTTATGTAACATGTTAATGTGACACCGATTAAAACATTAGTTCATATTTACATGCAGCATGAAATACATAAGAATAACATGAAGTAGGAATATGGATTCTATACCAGTCTTATGTAACATGTTAATGTGACACCGATTAAAACATTAGTTCATATTTACATGCAGCATGAAATACATAAGAATAACATGAAGTAGGAATATGGATTATATACCAGTCTTATGTAACATGTTAATGTGACACCGATTAAAACATTAGTTCATATTTACATGCAGCATGAAATACATAAGAATAACATGAAGTAGGAATATGGATTATATACCAGTCTTATGTAACATGTTAATGTGACACCGATTAAAACATTAGTTCATATTTACATGCAGCATGAAATACATAAGAATAACATGAAGTAGGAATATGGATTATATACCAGTCTTATGTAACATGTTAATGTGACACCGATTAAAACATTAGTTCATATTTACATGCAGCATGAAATACATAAGAATAACATGAAGTAGGAATATGGATTATATACCAGTCTTATGTAACATGTTAATGTGACACCGATTAAAACATTAGTTCATATTTACATGCAGCATGAAATACATAAGAATAACATGAAGTAGGAATATGGATTATATACCAGTCTTATGTAACATGTTAATGTGACACCGATTAAAACATTAGTTCATATTTACATGCAGCATGAAATACATAAGAATAACATGAAGTAGGAATATGGATTATATACCAGTCTTATGTAACATGTTAATGTGACACCGATTAAAACATTAGTTCATATTTACATGCAGCATGAAATACATAAGAATATATTTGAACAAGTGATATAAACAGCAAGATATTTGTAAGAGATAAAAGTTCATATTTTACAAGGAGCCAAAATATGACAGAAATGAATGAATTTAAGGAATGCTCATAATGCAGGCAGCTTGCAAGAATGTGATTAAATGTTTATAGTGTAAGAAAAGGGGATGTAACACCAAACAAAATATTGGTGACATGTTCTAGTGAAGATGTGTAAGGGCATAGGTGCCGGAAGCTGTTAAAGACTGGGGGGGGGTGACAGGGGCACTTAGTGAACTAAAAAGGGTAATTTTTTTATAAATATTTGCTGAGTATTTCTGATGCCATTTGACTTGCTGATGTTCACTAGGTCCATCTGTAGTATGTCGGAGGATGCTTTGTATGCCAGACATGTCACCTCTAAGCACTCTGTAGGATACTGAGTATAATAATAAATCTTTGAGGTGATCCATGCAAGACTTGTTGTTTAGGACTTTTATTGTTTTAGTAAGGTATCTCTGAAGGTATTCCAATTGTTGCATGGGGCTGGACAGATACATGCCAAAGTGGCCCTTATACAAAATGATTGACATAATGAGAGCTTTGTAAAGGGGGACAACATCATCTCTAGATCTAGTCACAATCAATTTGTTTATAAGCTGTGCGATATAAAAAGGGTTTTTTATGACTCTGGGCACATGTTGGTCAAAAGTTCGGTCACTGTACACACAAATTCCCAAATGCCAAACAATTGGATCAGTTCTCAGAGGGCATGGTCATGATTTTGACACCAGTTATTATTTGGGACAAACCTTCCTGCATGATAGTTAAGTCATTTGGGGATTCAATAACTTCTCCTAGCTTGCAGTCATCTCAAACTTAGCTGGCCAAAGGTCTTTGGTATTTCCTTTTACTTTTGAGATGTATATGCCAAACAGAAAATGTCTCCGCACCGAACCCTGGGGGACACCATTGGTGACTGGTCTCTTCCCCCATTTTGATCTCCTGCATCCTGTGAGCCAAGTTGGCAATGCAGCTGGTGATCGATGTAAGTGTTTGCTCCTACATTATTCATCTTTTGTACTACACCTGAGTAGGGGATTGTGTCAAAAGGCTTGGCCAGGTCAAGGTAATGTGGTGTGAACTGTTTTACCTTCATCCATTGCTTTGGTAACAAGAGTAAAGCTTAAAATTTGCCCATGATTTTGAGCCTTTCACACTTTCCTCTGGGTTGGTTTCAAACACATTTTTAGGGCCATGCATACATGTATGCATTCCTTGATTCACCTTCCTGATTATATTAAATTATATTCCTTGTATAATACAGCACACTTGTTAGACTTCAGGAAGAGCGCATTTTAAATTTATTGTTTAAACATTTTTCCAGTAGGCAATGAAACAACAATGCATTAACCAATAATGACAAAACTGCCCTAGTCAGAACATTTCCATCATAAAGGTCTACTTCCACACACAACTGCATTTTAAATTTATTGTTTGAACATTTTTCCAGTAGGCAATGAAGCAAAATGCACGCACCAATAATGGCAAAACTGCCCTATTCAGAACATTTCCATGATAACAATATATAAATACAGAATCACAGTAGTGTAAGCCATAGGCATGTTGTACAGCTTCTTGAACATATTATCAGTTGGGGGGAGGGGGCAAAAGGCCAAAAAACAGGGACACATTTTAAACATTACTTGTATAATTTTGGAAAGTTGCTTGCATAAAATGTTGTGTTACCCCCATGCATTTCTATGCCAAGTCTTGAACCCAGGATTATATGCACTACAGTCAGAGCAACATACCACTAAGCTAAACCAGCAGTTTTTTGAAAGACAGGAAGACAAACGTAAATAGCTCTCATATCATTTAGTGAATTCAGTTCTCAATTCTCACCATAGCTCTTAACCTTTTAGCACAAAAATACAGAACAAAGCCGATAATTGGGGAATACAACCCCAAAATAGAGACACATTTCAAATACTGATTTTATAACCTTAGAAAATTGCTAGAATAAAAGGTTTTGTTTTACCACTCCTGAAAACCGGAGGAACAGAACAAAAATGTGAGGCATAAATTCGCAAGTGATGGCGGCTAGGGACTTTAGGCTCTTTTTACCTGTACCCATGGTACAGGGCTTGAGCCTGAGTACCTCTAGGCACCAGATGTATCCTGTTGGGGGCATTTTCACACACACACACACACACCCCAGTGGTGGCTGGTCACTTCAACTGTCATTATGAGAGTCTAATCAAGACAAAATGAAGTGTAGAAGAAAAAAATATTTCAGTGCATTGGCTACATGACAGTTTACTTAATATCTAGATGGAAACAAAAAGGTGGTGAGGCATGAAAAAATAAATTATTTTTAAGTAGTGGAAAATGCCTGATATAATGCAATATTTTGACTTAGGCAAAAGAACAAGTGAAACACTTGCTACATTGAAAATTGGAGGCCAGCACATAGTGCCGTATTTTTGAAACTACCAGGACTGTGATCTGAATCACATATCAGCTTTGGATGTGTGCATGTATGCAAGATAGGTATATTGATGTGCATGAACAGGAAGGACAGACGTTTCCTCAATCAGCACCTGGATGAAAGAAAAATATCTATTATGTGATAAAAGACTGCACAAGCAAAACTACTGCAGCCTTTTTTGAAGAAACATTAGGGTGTCAGTTTGTCTTTTTGGCTTTTCCCAGTTAGGGGTCACCACAGCAGAACTCCGGTCTACTAATGATTGGAAGTTAATTTTCATGAACGCCGAGGTGCCAGCTCAACGTTGGCATGCCCATTTACGCATGTCTTTCGAATGCCACCCAACCGTGGGGAGGACTTGCCAACTCCACACCGAAGGCACCCCCCACACTCCAGATGAGAATCGAATGGGAGAACCTCTTGCTGTGAGGCAACAACGCTATCACTGCACCACCGCGGGTAATAGTACTTCACTGGGATTAGCATATATATGTATGTGCCATGTGTTAAAATATTAACATTAATCCTTAATCCTGTGCCATAAATAACAGCCACAGTGTTGTAATGTCACAAGAACTTTTATGATTGCATATACCAGAAATAAAATTAGAACTTGAATGTTGTGACTTTAGGTAAGCATATCAAATGGTGTAGGTGGACAGTTAGGAAACTGAGAAGGGAAAAAAATAGATCATCTGAACAGGGAGGATTAGAATGGGGCCTTAAAGACTCTGAACAGTTACAAGAAGACAGCAAGCTTAACAACAATTATGCAAATCAGGTGGCACACAATGTACTCCTTGCTGATGTATCTAGTACTATTATTACAATACTTAAACATATGCTTTATAACCCTAGTACTATTATTACAATACTTAAACATATGCTTTATAACCCTAGTACTATTATTACAATACTTAAACATATGTTTTATAACAGGTTGAGCAGGTATTACAGAGTAAATTAAAGGTTAATTATAACCTAAATTTAAGACAGAAAGAAAAAGGAATGATTTGGGTGAACTAGGCAAGGAAGCTAATACAGTTATTAAGCCAGATGACAAGAAGGAATATTATAAATAGTAAAATCTTTTAAATTGCAAACGAATTGCTGGGAGCAGAAAATCATATCATCCACAGTTTAAATGCAGCACAGAAAAACGAAAAAAAATATTTTATATAGTTCCTTAAATAGCTAGTGAATGACTGGAGTACTTCAAATATGTAATTTGGACTCAAAACGAATGAACATCCTAAGTTCCTAGCTTTTCTTGTCTGCTCTAAGACAGCAACAATGCCGATCCCCTTCCCCTTCTAACTACGCAGTGGCACACAAAAGCAGTGACATGTTCCTAGCTTGGCGGATAGGTATAACGCAGTGGCACACAAAAGCAGTGACATGTTCCTAGCTTGGTGGATAGGTATAACGCAGTGGCACACAAAAGCAGTGACATGTTCCTAGCTTGGCAGATAGGTATAATGCAGTGGCACACAAAAGCAGTGACATGTTCCTAGCTTGGCGGATAGGTATAATGCAGTGGCACACAAAAGCAGTGACATGTTCCTAGCTTGGCGGATAGGTATAACGCAGTGGCACACAAAAGCAGTGACATGTTCCTAGCTTGGCGGATAGGTATAACGCAGTGGCACACAAAAGCAGTGACATGTTCCTAGCTTGGCGGATAGGTATAACGCAGTGGCACACAAAAGCAGTGACATGTTCCTAGCTTGGCGGATAGGTATAATGCAGTGGCACACAAAAGCAGTGACATGTTCCTAGCTTGGCGGATAGGTATAACGCAGTGGCACACAAAAGCAGTGACATGTTCCTAGCTTGGCGGATAGGTATAACGCAGTGGCACACAAAAGCAGTGACATGTTCCTAGCTTGGCGGATAGCTATAGCTTAAAGAATGAGTTCGAGGAAAAACACGTAAAGGAAAGGGAAAAAGGAAGAAAGTGCAGATAAAGGGGAAAAGTAAAACAACAATCAGAGGTTTGCAAAATATATCCTTTTGAAATACTTAGTAATTGGGCTGCTTTACATAGGAAAAAAAAAACAAGTATACATTTGTATAGGAAGGTTACAGTATGCTTTTTGTTGAGTGCTGTACAGAATATTAACACAATCTGTTTTATAAGCATGCCAGCACTTTTAATATTTTTTATACATGCTCATAATTTGAGACACAAAGTGCATGTATACACATATTGTACTCCCCATACAGTCTGTGTACTCAGATTTTATAAGTAAAAGAAAACATTTGCACATGGACACTTTATTCTTGTACACTCACCCAGGTCTATAATTCTTACAAAGTGAATTCAAGAGGTAGAGTTTCAGTTTCCATGATTTTACAGTGCTCAACGGGTCATCAGAATTCAATGCTGATAGTATTCCTTACAACCAGAACCAGAAGACATTGATAGAAATGAAAGAGCAAAGAGGTGACTCCTTATTTAACAATATCCTTACTTTATAGTGTTTATTCATTTATCTGCATAAACATGCAAGTAAACCAAACACAGAGTTCTGTGATTCTACTTCCTGTACAGCAGACATTATAGACTCTGCAAAAAGCTTTCAATGAGCTAACCACAAAAAAAGATAGCTACTACTATTAATAATAATAATAATAATAATAATAATAATAATAATAGTAAATTCTATTTTAGGGAAATTCCTATACTCTTCTCAATAAATGATGTGAGATCTTTTACATCCACTTAAGCTACCACCAGTTTAGGCAGACGGGGCCTACCTCTACCTTTTGTACAGATTTGTTTTTAGTAAAAAATAATATAACAATATGCATGCCTATTAATAAAACAGAAAGCTATCAGAGATCCTTGTCAGATTATGGCAAAATGCTTTAGAAGTCTGAAGAGAAAGCCAAGAGCAGTGAAACTACACATAAGCAAGATGCAAAGCAATCAAGTGCAGTTCATGAAAGCAGACATTTCAGAAAATATTATAACAGTCCAACTGGAAAAGTATAAACATCCAACCAATACGTCTATATGTATATTTGTAGAAATTGTGGGGGCGGTGGTAATTTTCTCTCATGTAAAGACAAATCCAGCAGCAGAGAAGATTGTGTTGGTTATGGCAGGATGAACAATTTCACTAAGATGTTCTAACGAAATTAGGAAGTTCATATCTATTACAGATTTATTGTATATCAATGTTATTTATTAAAAATGCCTCACAATCAAGAATCCCTTTCTATAAGAGCAAGAAAATGTAATTATGACAGTCTTACAGATATTATGTCCATATACTTATTAGCACAACAGAGAAAGACAAGTTACAAATGCCGATTTACTTACAAAGTACATCAGATTAATTTTTTATAGAATCAAGCGCTACATCTGACATTAGAAGTGAATCACTTTTCTTAAGCTCCAGTTCTAAACAATTTTAACTCACTCCCTCCAACGGAGGTCTCACAGTTTTCTCTGTAACTTCCAATGGGCAGAGCCTAAGCTTTTTGATAGAAACAAATTATGTCCTCACATTTCAAACAACTGTTTATATTTCTGGAATGACAGGGGTTACTAAAGAAGTGTAAAAGGCAAACTATTAGTATTCTATGTTATAGATATATTAAGCTGCATTTTATAAATCACAGTAAACTAGGGTTGCCACCTTTTGAAATGCCCAAAGTGGGGCATTTTTTGTAGAAAGCTGATTTTTCTATTATTTGAGTTGCTTATGCCATTCCTTGTAACATTTAGGTGTTTCAGATGCAAATTAACTGTTTTATGCAGTTATTAAAGAAAACTTCTGAAATGTTCTTGTCCTAAATTCTCAGGACATTTGCCATTTTTATTTTTTTATTTTTGCAGGACACAACTGCCCACAGAGGGACTGGTGGTAACCCTACAGGAAACTCAGTAGCTATTAAGTTTATAATATTTTGTAAACAATGTGCATTATCTCAGCTTAGCTTACAAACATACTGTCAGCAGCACTTTGTTCACCCAGCAGGGCCGGCCTTAGGCATAGGCGAACTAGGTGGCCACCTAGGGCGCCGTATAGTCCGGCCTCAAAAGGGCGCCAGACCCGCCAGTTCAAGAATTTTTTTTTTTTTTTTTGTCGGATTCGGAGTTCTGCTGTGAACCGACTAGAAAGCCGAGATGTGTACAGTCTTTCCCCATCTGTTTGGTGTGTGTACATCTCTTTAAGTTGTGTTGGATCTTTGCACTGGTGCTGGGAGTCGGGACAGCCGCAATGGAGTCATTCGGGAGTAGTTTTCGACCTTTTTCAGTGTCAAGCTCTAAAGTAAAAGTATACCGTTGGGTGAACGCATTTGCAGATTTCACCGCTGGGCGCCCATAGACTGAGGTTAGGCATTGGCAATTGCGCCCTCCCCCCTAGACCCAGGTCAAGCACGAACATTTTTTTTTTTTTTACATATCCTCCACAATAGCACAGCCCCCACCCGGTCCCTAATGTTCTCACAGTCATTCCCTCCCTCTACATGACGTATAGGCTTGTGTGATGTGAGTGGCTGCTCTTATGGGGCATTATTCAAATCATCCTATCAGCGATGATTCTGCACCACTGACATCACGGCCACTGATCAATTGAGCGTATATAAACAGCTAACTCCCGCCTCTCGTTCCTTCCTTCATTGGCGTGCTAGAGAGGCGGGTGCAGCTATTGGCTATCGGACATCGCAGTTCTTGGAATCAGGACTTCAGCGTCATTTTGTTTGCCTGCTTCGTTCTTCTTCCACGTGGGCTACTACGGAGTTTGGAGTTTGGAGTTTTAATTTCAACACCGGCGGCTAGGAGGTAAGTTAGGGATGGGTCCGGCCGGGGATTTATTTGTGATGTTGTGAACGAAGTATTTTTTTTTTTTTTTTTTAGTCTATTTATTATTTTTGAATTTTGAAAGACTAGAATTTTAGCCTAGGCTTTCAGTTAATCCCTAGAGTCAGCCGGTGTGTGTATGTACTTGGTGGGAAGTAAACTCCTCGTGTGTAAGAATCTTGTTTATTTTACATTTGTTGAGGTTGTGCAAGTGTGCTGCAAGGGAGAAGAGAGCATCATTGCACATTTAGTGAGATTTCCACACAGAGCCCTATGTTTTCTATATGTTAGGGTTACTGGGAAGTCTGCGGTTTGTGGCGTGTCTGCAGATATCTACCTGTAACATGTAAACGCAATCTCCTCATCCTCCAGTTCGGTTTGTGCACCGCTCTTGAGTTATACCGACACTTCACAAGGATCTCGGAGGCATTTCCGTTCATTAGCTATTATTAACAGGAATTCTGCAGGGCTTGTGCTTTCGGTTAAAATGTGGCAGTATAAACCGATATGCAGGATGTGTGCTAGTTTATTACTGATCTTACTAGTGTGCTTTACTCCCTTGCAATCGGTTCCTGCAAGTACAAGGACTTTATTAAGGAGAGCACTACATCTAAGAGTTGCAGATAAGTACGATGTATGTTGTTTTAGCTACCGTTAATAGTAATATTAATTGTGTGGAGTACACTCATTCAGAATAGGAAATGTAAGAGCTGATGTTATAAAGAAACTAACAGGAATTTGTGCTACTTATTGGGAGACAAAGATCTAACTAACTTCCTATAGAAATATAATGTATAGGAAAAGACAATGGTTGCAGCAGAATAACACGAAAAATGTTAACTGTTTGTGGCCCAGCAAACATCTGGCTAATTATCCAGACTTTGCTTCAGCTGCATAAGGTGTCTGTATAATTCTGGTTAAAAGGTTTATGTGAAGTACACTCTGACTGCATCTGGTCCTTACTTGATTTCGCTACATGCTAGGACAGGCCAGTATGGCCATGGTAATGCAATATATGTACTACCAAAGCCGCCACAGCAAGGTATATCAGACAGGAAGTACCCGTCTCTGCTTCTGAGCATACACCCTTGCATGGTTATCCCCCCACCATAGCTATTGGTATGCTCTAGACACTTGAAACCAAGAAATTAAAAATAGGGATGTCTCTGAGAAGGAACTGACTCCAAGGAATATCCAAAATACATACCTCCTCAGATATATTAAAAATTTGAGCATGCAACCCTTAGCAGCAGTTTAAGAATGACAGAAATGCGAGACAGGTCTGTGTCTGCTTTACTTTTAGACACTTCAGCATATGAACAGTGAAGTCTTGGGTAGGTGTATAATGTCTATGCTGGCGGGCTAGTTTTGCTTTGCTGTGGGATTAGTGAGCAGGCACTATGGTATACTGCGCAGTGGGTAAGTGTCTGTGTGTGGCTTTCAACAGCCTTTTTTATTTGGGCTTAATTCTGGCTTGTGCAGTTTGTGGTTACTTGTTTTGTTTATATTTCACACCCAGGAGGCAAGCATATGGGCTATACAATATGGCTTTGCTTTTCGTTGCAGTGGTTATGTAGAATTGTTTGTTTGTTTCTTTTAATCTTTTTCTAACCTGAGGACTGAAGCTAAAATTGGTCGCTATTATACATTATTCGCTTGGGGAGTTAATATCTAAGTGGTTTTATTACTGTATTATTATTACTTTTATTACTGTAATGCCTGATTGTTCAGTGGTTGTTTCTCCTTTGCTTTTAAATTCCACGTTACAAAAATTACAGTTGTTAAACTAAACTTGATGTAACAATAGATGCTAGAATGGTCACTGCTGGGTCTGCTGCCATATTTATATTATGTCTGGCAAAATATACAACAACCTGCCAGATTCAAAACCTTCAGGGCACCTTCCTCACACTGCTGACAGTCACAGATACGTCCTGTGGTGGACATGTGTCGGCCCAACTGATTTATGAAAACATTATTGTAAAATGTAAATGCTTAGATGCTGTAAATTTGTTTTTTTAGATAACTTTGGGCAAAAGCCATATATGTGTCTTGCTTTGGACATAATTGAACTTTAAGTTCCAATGGTTAAGGGAGGCATTCTGAAGTCTGACATGACATATTTTCAATATCTAGTCGGGAGCCCGGATAATCTTGGTGTAATATTTTGTGGACATCAGTATTATTAACACAAGAAATAAAGTAGTGTGATATTGCCGCTTGTATACGGTAAAGAAATAAAGTAGTGTGATATTGCCGCTTGTATACGGTAAACTATTTATTCCCAATCCACTGGTTCTTGAGTTTGTTCTCTACCTCTGCAGCTGATGGTATGTTTTGTTTACTGCTGTAAGGGGTGTGGTGCTTAGCCTACTTTCCTGTTAAACAGGAAGAAATGTGTTTGCTTGCTGATTTAATTGTGGGAGGCTTTTGGCAGAGCAGAAGTTGGGACAATTTGTTAAAGTTTCTAATGTGAAGGGTAAACGCATACAAAATAGCTGGCAATCAGAGTACTTTTGGAAAGGCATTGAAGACATAAGTGTTTGGCTAATTTTATTGATCTAACCAGCACATCATTCTGGAAGTTTTTTTTAATTTATTTTTTTTTTTTGGGGGGGGGGGTTTGAATTGTAGATCTTTTGTGAAACCCAGTATTAGAAGTGGGTAAAGGAGGGACGTGAGACTAAAGTTTCACAGTTTTAATTCGAAAATTCTTGGAAAACTTGTATTGAGACATAAAATATTTTTTTGCAGTCTGTTAATTTGATGTCTTTTTAGCTCCAGAAAACCTTAAACAGATAGTCAAACCGTCTTCACTAATGGAATACTGGCGGTCTCTTTTTAGAGGACAACAAAACTACTTTAATTAGGAAATGATTGGATAATATTGTGCTACTTTAGAATTTCAGTCAAATATCAGAATGAAGTGCAGAAATAATGCATTGTTTGAAAAGCAGCATCTGGGGTGCAGGTAGTGGTATTAGAGTTGTGTGCAGGTAATTCTTAGGGGAGCCAGTACATACATCTGGGGATGTTTTACACTCTTCACTGCAGTGTTACTATTATAATCAAAATTACAAAAAAGTTTTAGTTGCACTGCTACACTTCGTTTTGGGGGAGCAGTCTCCTACCACTGAGATGCTTTTCTTGTTGAAGCAGTCTGTTTACATTGCCTTTCTTCCCATGAAGCTTGTGTGCTATCTACTTTTGATTGTAGCTCCTAGTTTAGGGGGGTGGCCATGGTCGTCTTGCATGGAAATGTAAACTTTTGGAATAACTCTTGACTTCATTCAGTAAACGGTAACGTTTGTTGAAGCATTTGATGCAGTCTTAAGTATACTGATTCATTGAGTGTAGGACTTTTTTTTTTGTTAGTCTAAAACATGGGAGGTTATAGTTGTCTTTGCTAGGGGAAGAGACACCATGCCTGAGCAGTAAATCAAATTACTGCATGTCCCTTTTTGGTGCGTCAATCTCTAGCACACAAATACCTACTAGTTGTAGATGAGCTGTAGTTACATTTTGAGTAATAGAGGGTTGGAGTATTGCACCAACCCCCCCAAAGTATTCTTTGTGGATATATAGTACTGTTGGCTTATACAAAGGAAAGTTGTGTTTTCTTCCGTCAGGCTTGGCTGCTAGCATTGTCACCTCACAGTAAGATGCTGTCCGGTTCGATTCTCAGCTAGACCATCTTGTGTGGAGACGTGCATGAATAGGCGTACCTTTGTGCATCAGGGCTGGCAACTCAGCATGTAAAAATCTACTGCCAATCATTAGAGGACCGTAGTTCCACTGTGGCGACCCATAACCAGGAAAAAGCCGAAAGACACAACACTGTTTAGTAAGATTGCTAATATAATCTTATGGGTAGCATTCCTGGTCATTTTACCACATAAATGACATTGTTCCTGCAGCTCATTATATTAAAGAAATAGAACATAGTCCACACCAAATCAATCTAACATCTTATTTGTAAAGCATGATATTTGTTTTAGCTTGCTAGCAAGTTTGTTTATGATAGATGTTTGGGATTGTGAGGACAGTTGGTTATAAGAATTCAAGCTGAGCCTGGTTGCACATGAAGTGAGTGTCTGTTTGTAGTCCTTATAAATTATGCAACAAAATGATAAATTGGTACATCTACTGGTCGCCACATTTAGCCTAATACAGCTACTGATCTCCTTTCCATTCCAGCTCTACAAAAGTGCCGAGCTGTTTTATTAGCCTCTGCTGTCCTTGCTTCTACACTTGTACCATTAATGATTCCATTTCTTAGGCTTCCTTAAAAACTTGATGGCTGCTATACTGAATCAAGAATTGAAGCTGGGATGTCTTTTAACAAGCATTGTGATAAAAAAACAGAATTGTGAGTGTGTGGTACTGAGATTTGGTTGAAGAGAATGAAGAAAGACTTCAGCCCGAAGTTTCACTGGGGTGTTGGAGGGGTTTGCCTCATTGGTTCAAGATTGATGTAATGTGGCTATATGTGGGAGTGGGGGCATATTGCAATGACATCAGTGACTTTAATGTTAAGGGAGAAGGTCTACATGGTTTAGAGTGGAGTGGTAAATGACTGGAAGGACTTTTTATTTTACAGAAGAAAACCAGAAGTGTTCTAGTTCAGAATGATAACTCCATGGATAGGCTGCGCAGCCAAGTGCTCTGGATTATGCAGAATGCATGTGTTTGTGAAATGTGAATGAAGTAGAGGCATTTTTCTAGTGTGTGATTTAAAGTAGGGGCCGGGGAAGCACTTAATTGTGTGATTGAAAAGAAGCAGGGAAGCATTTTGCAATTGTGTGAAAGAAGCAGGGAAGCACTTTGTAATTGTTAGTTGGTGTGTCTCTCTGGGTTATGTTTGCAGGTGTTTTGGCATGTTCTCAGTCTGTGCAGGTAATTTGGTTTATGACCATTCATGACTTGCTGCTGGTACACTTTAGCTGTTTAAGTAACCAGGGTGTTTCATTCAGTCTGGCCATTTTCTTTGCTCATTTTTCATAAGTAAGATATAAAAGTGACTGTATTTTTCAGTAGAAATGTCACATGATTTATCTAGATTTCAGTCTTTAATTCAGAGTATATAACCATTTTCTTTACGACTAAGATGCTTGTTTGCTGTGTGTTGGTTGGGATGATTCTGCTGTCTAGCGTACACTATTCAGCTGTGATTTTTCCTTTTGAAAATGTCTAGGACAGTTCAATGTAGTTACCTGCAAAGGTATTTGGTGGTAGGTTTTGTATCGCATGCTGCTGAAGTTCAAAATACCTATATTAAAACATGTAGGAAGAAATAACTGAATTTACTTGGCATGCTTGCCATAGCAGTGTATGAGTGGGACTGATGGAGACGCTATGTATAATAGCAGGGAACTTTGTAAACCTGGTGTGGGTTTATTTCTACTGCTTCAGTGTGACTTTCTAACAATACATCAAACATGTGAATTTTTTTACTGTTTTTGGTACACTGTCGCACCAAAATAATTTGAATGTCGAATGGTAATATGATTTAACATAGTAATTCATGTTCTGGTTTATATATAAATATTTTGTAGTACTAGTAAAAGAAGCAAGTGTGGCTGTCTTATAGGTCCTTCCATCTAAGGAACAGACTGCTGTGCTATAATATATCAAGGAGATGTTGTACTGGCAGTAACAGTCATATTATAGGGAGGTTCTGCAGTGGAATTGAAGTGACTTCGGATCGTCTGGTGGTGCATCAATGGTGTTGACTTATTTCTCTCTTTTGTGCCATACAGTATGTTTACACTAATGTTTCGTCCTTCGTAGATATTTGGCAAACATGATAGGAACCTACTGTTGAAATATTCGGAAGCTTCAAGTGCTCCAATGAATACTGCCTCCTCTGCAATGAATACCGCATCTGCAATGAATACCGCATCTGCAATGAATACTGCATCCTCTGCAATGAATACCGCATCCTCTGCAATGAATACTGCCTCCTCTGCATCTGTGAATCGGTAAACAGTTTCATGACAACTGAATAGCATTCCTGATGCCTTACATTGTAGGCACGATCTGTGTGGACAGTAAATCAGATGAAAATTGAGCCACAGCATCACTTTATGAACCAGTACAGTAATAGCATTCAAAATGTTTACAAGTAAATGGATAGGATGAGATGGGAGGGTAAATGTGCTCAATGTAAGCAAGCTCTAGTTCCAGATGACTGATTCTTGTATTTGAATTGGCTGTTTAGTGCCAGTAATTGAGAAGCCTATAAAAATTCTGCTGTTTTCTAATTTTGTATAGTATAAAGTTGGCTCTAATACATGTACTAACAACCATTTGTAGTTGCAAGGCCTACTTGGGTGAATTGCAAGACTTGGGTGGGTAGGCAGCTCTAAGAATTGAGGGAGTTTATGAACACTGCAACTTCCATTCCTAACATCTGAATTTCCAAATTTTATTTTTAACAGACAGCCTGGAAAAGGTCCAAAGAAGCTTTCTGGTGCAGCAAATAGAAAAAGAAAGGCTCAGAGAGAATTGCAAGTGGCTAGTTTACGTGCTTCAATGATGCGATTTATGCAGTCTAGTCATACATTAGACAGTGAGCTGCAAGACAGGGACAGTGAAATGCTTCAAGAGGCAGATTTCTCTGAGGTGCCAAGCAGTCCTTCCAGACCAGGTGAAAGTGACAGTTCCTGCCAAAGTCCCAGCAATGCCTGCTGTATGGTAGATGTTGAGGTGCCAAGCAGTCCTTCCAGACCAGGTGAAAGTGACAGTTCCTGCCAAAGTCCCAGCGATGCTTGCTGTATGGTAGCTGTTGAGAATACTGGTACTGGATGTACAGATAATGAATCTGAGTCACAGGTGTGTGATAATGGCTCTGACCTTGCAGTTGGTAATGCTGAGTGTGTCAGAGAGTGTGGAGCTGAGTCGGTGTCTGGGGCATCCATTGACTCTATTCCTGTGTGATCAGAGCTAGGAGCAAGTCCTGTATCTGACCAAGTAGTAGATATATGTGAGGAGGAAAATAAGGAAGTAGCTCCAGTAACATGCAGGGAAGTCGATAGTGACCCTGGTAAATGGCCAGATCCCATGGATGATAAAGTTTGCTGTCTGTTAAGTGCTGAAGGGCCTGTTCAGATAATGAATCACACTTTTCCCTATGATGATCACCATAGAAGATTTAATCCTATCTTCTATACAAAAAGACTTACAAATGGTGAGACAGTCAGAAGGTCTTGGTTGGTGTATTCTGAAAGTAGTGACTTAGTATTTTGTTTTTTTTGCAAACTCTTCAGCAGTACTCATTTAGTTGCCCTGTCTAGTACAGGAACATGTGACTGGAAAAATTTGGGCCAAAAGCTTGTAGAACACGAGCGGTCAGTGAAACATAAAGAAGCTGCTGCTAAGTGGAGTGACTTGCACTTGAGGCTTAAGAATAGCTCCACCATTGATCACCACCGTGAGAACATGATTAAGTCTGAGAGAAAATACTGGAGAAACGTTTTGGAAAGACTTCTTGCAATCTGTCAGTACTTGTCCCAACATAACTTGGCATTTAGGGGTAGTGAGGATTGACTCTTTACAAATGGTAATGGCAACTTCCTTGGGTTAGTGCAGCTGTTGGGCAAGTTTGATCCAGTAATACAAGAGCATCTTCGTCGGATCAGTAATGCCGAGATCCATGATCACTACTTGGGGAAAACCATTCAGAACGAGTTGATAATGTTAATATCGAAGTCTGTCAGAGACTCTATTTTGCAAAAGATAACAAATGCAAAGTACTACTCTATTATATTGGATTGCACTCCTGACTGCAGCCATCAGGAACAGATGTCACTGACTGTCCGTATTGCTGAATGCAATGAAAGTGTGGGAGTTAAGGAGTACTTCTTGTCCTTCCTCCAGGTTACTGAGACTACTGGGGGGTTTCTGACAGACATTGTGTTAAATGAACTCAAAAGTTTGGGAGTTCCCCTCGAAAACTGCAGAGGCCAGGGTTATGACAATGGCTCTAATATGTAGGGGAAACATTCTGGTGTTCAGGCAAGAATCTTGGCCTTAAATCCACGTGCATTTTTTGTACCCTGTGGCTGTCATAATCTCAATCTGGTAATTGGTGATGCTGCAAAGTCTTCTATAGATGCTGTTTCATTCTTTGGTAATCTGCAACGAATGTATACTCTGTTTACATCCTCTACTCAGAGGTACAAAATATTTCGGGATAATGTGTCTGGTCTAACTGTAAAGCCACTGTGTGAGACCAGGTGGGAGTGTAGGGTAGAAAGTGTGAAAGCAGTGAGATACCAAGTGGGTGCAGTTTATGATGCCTTAGTTTCAGTGGCGGAAGTTACAAAGGGAAGGATCCTAAGGCATATTCAGAAGCAGCATCCCTGAGCAGTACAATGAAAAGTGCTAAGTTTTAATAGCACTGGTAGTCTGGTATGATGTATTAGTAAGGGTTGGACAAGTCAGTAAACTTTTACAAAGCTCATCCATGCAGATTGCTCAAGCAGTTCTGCTTGAAGAACTGAAAAGGTTTTTAACAGAATACAGGGCCACAGGGTACGAAAAGGCAAAAGTGACTGCTACTGAGCTAGCTGAAGAACTGGAGGTAGAACTCAAGTTTCCTGGTGCAGATGAGGTGAGACCCAGGAAAAGAGGAAGCTTTTGGTTATGAAGGTGATGATGAGTGTCTAACTAGTCCTGAACAGAATTTTAAAATCAACTTTTCAACTCTCTTGTTGATGTTGCACTGTCATCTGTGCAGGACAGGTTCACTCAACTTGCAGCTCATAGTGCTACTTTTGGCTTCCTCTACAACATACAAGACCTGTGTAATGTTTCTGATGATGAGCTATTGCAGCTCTGTAAAGACTTGCAGAATCTTTTAACGCACAATGACTCTGCTGATATCGATGCAGTAGAGCTGTATGAGGAATTGAAAACCCTTTGCCACATTATGCCAAAGGGATTATCAGCACTGGATGTCCTTAATGTAATGAAAAAGCGTGGGTTAGTGGAGATATTCCCACAGGTAGTGGTAGCTCTACGCATTTTGTTGACTTTGCCAGTGACAGTTGCATCTGGGGAGAGAAGCTTTTCAAAACTCAAACTAATTAAAACATACTTAAGAAGCACTATGCTACAGGATAGACTTGTGGGCTTGGCTATGATTTCTATTAATAATGAAATATCTTGCCAGATAGACTCTGCTGATATAATTGATAGATTTGCTCAGTGCAAGGCAAGAAAAGTGCGGTTTTAGAAAGTGGTTATGTATGAATCTAACAATGTGCAAATTTTGTATGACTTTACAACAGTTGTAAGCAGAAGGCACAGTAGTTCTGTAGTATGCGAGTTCCTGTAGGGAAGCACTACAGTGGAGTTGGCAGTTAAGCACCAAGTATGGCCAGCTATGCACTTCTATATTGTAACATACCTGAATGGGTATAGCAAAGCCAACTGCACATGTTCTTGCATGTGTACTGAAGGTATAGTTGCCTACTGCCAATAGGATCATTGCCAGTCTTTGATCAATTATCTGACTGGTACAGTATATTTAACATTGTGAAAACAAGCCTACTGATTTTAAGTGACTCAAGTAGAAATGACAGTCTGAACAAGTGTAACATTTCACTGAAACATTGCATCTAGAAATGTCAGACTGTCTGTATTGCTGAATGCAATGAAACTGTGGAAGGAAATGTGTACTTTTCTCCTTCCTCCAGGCTACTGAGACTGCTGCTGGCTTTCTCAGTGACATTGTGGTAAATGAACTGAAGTTGGAGTTCCACAACTGCCGTGGCCAGGGTTAGGGTTATGACAATGGCTGTTAACATGAAAGGAAACTGTTCAGGCAAGAATTTTCTTTACATCCACATGCATTTCTTGCACCCTCTGGCTGTCACACAATCACAATCTAGTAATTGCTGATGCAAACTAACTTTTCAGTAGATGCTGTTTCATTCTTTGGTAATCTGCAATGAATGTACACTGTTCTAGTACAAACTATTTTGGCATGTGTTGGGTCTAACTGTAAAGCCACTTGGACCAGGTTGAAGTGTACGGAGAAAGTGTCAAAGCAGTGTGATTTGAAGTGGGTGTACTTTGCAATGCCTTGGTTTCAGTGGCAAAACTTACAAAAGGCAAGGATCCTAAGGCATTTCTGAAGCAGCATTGCTGAGCAGTACAATAAGTGTTAAAGTCACTGTCATTTGAGAAGGACTGGTTCACTCCGCTTACAGCTCACAGTGCTACTTTTGGCTTCCTCAACACACAGGAACTCTTGGTAGTTACTGAAAATATTTCAATTGTCTGTTAACCCACTTTGCATTTGCTGATTGATGCAGTACAGCTGTATGAGGAATTAAACACTGATAATCCCTTTGGAGTAATGTCAGTGCTTGATGTCCTTAATGTAATCGTGTATTTGTCTCTTACTAGAGGTAGCGCTGCGCATTTTGTTGACACTGCATGTGACAGTTGCATCTGGGGAGTGAAGTTTCTCCAAACAAGTACTATGTTACAAGGTAAACCTGTGGGATTGGCTATGATCTGAATTAATAACTGCTCTTGCCAGATGTTATATGCTGATATAACTGATTACAAGGCATGAAAAGTGCAGCTTTTGTAAGTAGCTAGGTAGAGACTGAACAGTGTGCAAAGTATGTATGATTTCACATCTTATGTACTCTATAGTCTGATCCTACAGCGGAAGGCATAACAATACTTTTCAATGCCAGAGTTCCTGTAGGGCAGCAGCACAAAGTACTGTCAACTAGGCACTATTCTGTACTACTGTAACTGGCTTACTTGAATTGCTAGGACAAAGTTGAACCCTATTCTTCCATCTGCTATTCTGCATGCATAATGGAAGGTGTGGTTGCATAATGGAAGTAGGGTCATTGCCGTCTATCTGCCAGTTGCAGTATACAGTGAACTGTGCCAACTGAACACTAGTTGCCTCATGCAGACATGACAATACAAGTGTAACATGTCACATGAAACTGTCCGTTTTGTGAATGCAATGAAACTGAAAGGAAAGGGGTACTTTTTGTCCTTCCATGTTACTGAGACTACTGGTGGATTTCTCACTGACCATGTTAAATGAACTTAAGTTTGGGAATTCCACTAGATAACTGCAGAGGCCAGGGTTATGACATATTGGCTCGAAATATGAAAGGAAACATTCTGGTGTTGCAGGAATCTTGTCTTTAAATCCACATGCATTTTTTGTACCCTCGGGCTGTCACAATCTCAATCTTGTAAAAAGTGATGCTGCAAAGTCTTCAGTAGATGTTTCATTCTTTGGTAATCTGCAACGAATGTACACTTTTCAGAGGTACAAAATATTTTGTGATGTGTCAGGTCTATCTGTAAAGCCACTTTGTGAGACCAGGTGAAAGTGTAGGGTAGAAAGTGTCAAAGTGGGTGCACTTTCCAATGCCGTGATGTCAGGTCTATCTGTAAAGCCACTTTGTGAGACCAGGTTGAAGTGTAGAGTAGAAAGTGTCAAGCACCCTAAAGTGGGTGCACTTTCCAATGCCTTGGTTTCAGTGGCAGAACTTACAAAAGATCCTAATGCATATCTGAAGCAGCATGGCTAGTACAAGAAGTGCTAAGTTTTTAATAGCACTGGTGGTCTGGTATGATGCATTAGTGAAGGTTGGAAAAGTCAGTAAACCTTTGCAAAGCTCTTCCATGCAAATTGATCAAGCAGTGATTCTGCTTGATGAACTGAAAAGTGTTTTAACACAATACAGGGCCACAAGGTACAAAATGGCAAAAGTAACTACTACTGAGCTAGCAGAAGCACTGGAGGTAGAATTCCAGTTTCCTGGTGCAGATGAGGTGAGACCCAGGAAAGCGGAGGCTTTTATCAACCAAATGACTTAGTCCTGAACAGAATAAAGTCAACTCAACACTCATGTTGATGCAGTCATCTGTGTAGGACGGGTTCACTCAATGTCCAGCTCAGTGCTACTTTTGGCTTCTCTACAACATACAAGAACTCTTGGTAGTTACTGAACATATTTCAATTCTGTCTGTTAACCCAGTTGGAATCTCCTGATATTGATGTAGTACAGCTGTATGAGGAATTAAACACTTTATCACATTACTCCAAAGGGATTCAGTGCTGGATGTCAATGTAATACAGCGTTACTTGAGATTCCCACAGGTAGTGGTAGCTCTGCACATTTTGTTGACACTGCTAATGACAGTTGCATCTGGTGAGAGAAGCTTCTCCAAACTACAACTAACATATTTAAGTACTATGTGACAAGATAGACTTGTGGCCTTGGCTATGATCTCAATGAATGAGGTATCTTGCCAGATAGACTATGGTGATATAATTGATTTGCTCAGTGCAAGGCACGATAAGTGCAGCTTTAGTAAGTAGCTAGGTAGGTAATGAATGGTGTGCAAATTATGCATGATTTAACCTGTAGTCAAGATTTTACAGTGCAAGGCATAACAATTGTGCAGTATGCCAGAGTTCCTGTAGGGAAGCAGTACAGCAACGTTGGTAGGGAAGCTGAGTACTGTCAGTTGTGCACTTCTCTACTACTGTGACTGGCAAACCTGAATGGCTATAACAAAGTCAAACCCTGTTCTTGCATCTGCTAATGTTTCAGGGAATTGGTTATGGCTAGGCTTGTGTAGACCCTAGGGCCAATCTTGGGTTCATTGTGTAATTAAAGGTGTAGTTGTATAATGCCAATAGGGTCAGTGCCAGTCTTTAATAAATTACCAATGATACACCACATTTCAGAGGGAATGTGCCAACTGAAATCTCTAAGACTGCAGTAGACATGACAGTTTGTACAAGTGTAACATTTCACTGTGAAACATTGCAAATAGAAATGTACATCAAATGGCAGCAGGGGAATAAAACCAAACTATTACAATGTCTGAAGCATGAACCAGCTAAATGAGTCTTCAAATTACTCAAGTGTACCTGACAGTTTGGCAATTTTTAAGTCACACATTAAATAGAAATGTGTAGTAGCCAGCAATGAAATAAAATCTGACTATTTCAATGTCTTTAACATGAACTATGCCTAACCTTTTCAAAATTACTCAAGCAGACCAGACACTCTTTTTTTGTTCACGTTACACATTAATTGTGAAGTATTGCATATAGAAATGCATGAATAGCAGCAGATAAAATGTGACAAATTTTGATGTCTAACATTGAAGTGCACCAACTGAAATCTAATGTCAACTTAAGTGGACCTGACAGCTTGTACAAGTTAATCACTTTTTACTGTTGAACACTGCATTTAGAAATGTACATCTAATAGCCGGCAAAGGAATACTTGAATGAATATTGTTGACATGAAGGGTGTCCATTCACGTGGACCTCACACATTTCATTGTGAAACATGTACATATAGAATGTGCATCTAATGGCAGCAGTGGAATAAAACCAGACTACAATGTCAAGCATGAACTGAACCAGCTAAATGAATGTCTTGAAGTCACTCATGTGGACCTGACACTTTGCAAGTTAAACATTTAACTGTCAAATATTGCATACAGAAATGTCTAGGAGCCAGCAATTAAAATCTGACAATTTCAATGTCTAGCATTAATTGTGCCAACTGAAACCCAATGTTTTAAATCAAGCAGACTGGACAGTTTTTAGAAGTGAAACACTTTTTATTGTTGAAGACTGCAGTTGAAAATGTTCATCTGGTAGCCAGCAAAGGAATAATAAATGACAATTTCCAATGTCTTTCGCATGAAGTGACAATTCAAGTGCACCTGGTAGTTTATACAAGTGTGAAACATGCATATAGAACTGTACATGTAATGGGAGAGAACTGTACATGTAATGGGAGAGAACTGTACATGTAATGGGAGAGAACTGTACATGTAATGGGAGAGAACTGTACATGTAATGGGAGAGAACTGTACATGTAATGGGAGAGAACTGTACATGTAATGGGAGAGAACTGTACATGTAATGGGAGAGAACTGTACATGTAATGGGAGAGAACTGTACATGTAATGGGAGAGAACTGTACATGTAATGGGAGAGAACTGTACATGTAATGAGAGAACTGTACATGTAATGGGAGAGCACTGTACATGTAATGGGAGAGCACTGTACATGTAATGGGAGAGCACTGTACATGTAATGGGAGAGCACTGTACATGTAATGGGAGAGCACTGTACATGTAATGGGAGAGCACTGTACATGTAATGGGAGAGAACTGTACATGTAATGGGAGAGCACTGTACATGTAATGGGAGAGCACTGTACATGTAATGGGAGAGAACTGTACATGTAATGGGAGAGCAATGCAATAAAGTCATCTGACAATTTATGAACTGTATAAAGTAAATGTCTAGCAGCCAGCAATGAAATAAAATCTGACTATTTCAATGTCTCTAGCATTAATTGTGCCACCTGAAACCTGTTTTCAAATTGGTCAACCAGACCTGACAGTTTGTATAAATGCAAAATTTTACTGTCAAAGATTGCATATAAAAATGTACTTGACAAGTAATGGAATAAATCATTTGACACTATCGATGTCTCTACTTAAATATATCTTCAAATTACTTGCATTGACATGATGGCTGAAAGTAGTACACTGCTGTTTAAAACTGAATTTAAAGGTCCCATATCCATCTGCAACCCATAATAGATAAACACTGCCAATACAATTCTGAAATCTGCTTAGTGTTAAGTTGTATGCAAAGTTCAACACATCACTGACTGTAGTAACACTGCTTTCCTTTTTGGCCTCTGGGTCAGCATACAGCTGCAGCACCACCACATCACTATGTAGCTGTCTGAAGTATGTAGACTTGATTGCTGACCTGTGAAGAGCATGAAGCACATCAGGGTATATAGTAAAAATGTAGAGTTGCTGCTACACTAGACCAAATGAGAAGTTCTACACAAACATCAATGCACATTGCAAAAAAAGTTAATACTGTCTCATGACTGCAGATGAACACTACACAAGCAACAGATCAACCAGGTTTAAGGATATTCAGCCTTCAATTGCAATCAACTAAACTACAAGATGTCTTACAGTATTACTTGGATTTTCATGCATTTAAACATGGAAAGAACTGGAATGTTTTGTGGGAGTGACCCTTCTGTGGGCATGGCTCAAATAGGGGTGTTCCTTGTGTTCAGTGTGGGTGGGGCTTAAGGGGCGCCAGAGCAGTGCTTCGCCTAGGGCGCCGTTTGAGCTAAGGCTGGCCCTGTCACCCAGCTGAGAGCTTTCATATGAGGTAAACAGTTCTGTCAATGCTACTTGGCTGCAGAGATAGCTAGAATAACATGACATTTGTAACAATACAAAAATATTAACTGAAGAGCAATTAATATGTCATTACCTTCACTAGAGAGAGGTCAAATATCAATGCAGTTGTATTTGCCATCATGTATGCTTTAAGATGAAACCTTCTGATACCTTGTATGTAGCATGGTTTTGGAATTATAAATACAAATATGAACAAGCAGTATTTGACACCTACATGTGTCAGTAGGATGTAACTGCAGAAACACTTGGAGGAGTCACCCAGCTATAATAAGTTAAAACACTCTTATTATTTAATTATGTCACTGCAGCTTAAGCAACCAGTGCCAGTCTAGGAAATAGTTGAAGCTGTAATCTCAATTATCTATTTTAGAATCAAGACAAACTTATCGTTTATAAGAAAACAGGTGATTGCTGTAACTTTTAGGGTGGTATTCATAGTCTGGGGCTGCACAAGTATGTAGCGGGCATTTGAAAATCGGGTGCTATGCAGATATTTAAGTAACGTCAGTGTAATGTAGTTGCATTGAATATAAAAAGCAAAGCAATTGCTTTAATCACACCCACTTTTCATAAATGTGTAAGTTGTACAAAGTTCATCTCTTCGTACATGTGAAAAATTTCACGGAATCAAAAACGGTCCATCCTTGGCATCACATGCTCATGCATGGCTGTGTGCAGTCATGCTGAAAGCATTATAGAAAAGGTATGGACTGAGTAGCAGCTAAGAGGGTTTTTTTTAAAGTAAATGGGTTATAACTTTTGAATATAGGGGTATCTTTTTGTGGATACCTTGATGGTTTCATTAAAGAATAGAAAGGGGGTGATAGGACAGATTGAAAAAAGGGGAAACAAAACAAAGAGGTGACCACACAAGGGAGACATCAAGAGGGTTTGAGCTGGAGGAAGTGGGAGAAGATGGCCACTATCTTTTTGCCAGGGGATAGACCATCCCCTTTTCAAATGTTTTTTGTAAGAGGTTAGTTTGGGTGGGAAATAGGGAAGAAGGAGAAACAGCAAAGGGAAGAAGGGCTGAAGAACTCCAGCTGTTTACCCAGTCCACACAGCCTCAAACATGTCCACTGCCAGATGGTGTTGCAGGGAAGAAGGGCTGAAGAACTCCAGCTGTTTACCCAGTCCACACAGCCTCAAACATGTCCATTGCCAGATGGTGCTGCAGTGAAGAAGGGCTGAAGAACTCCAGGTGTTTACCCAGTCCACACAGCCTCAAACATGTCCACTGCCAGATGGTGTTGCAGTGAAGAAGGGCTGAAGAACTCCAGCTGTTTACCCAGTCCACACAGCCTCAAACATGTCCACTGCCAGATGGTGTTGCAGGGAAGAAGGGCTGAAGAACTCCAGCTGTTTACCCAGTCCACATAGCATCAGACATGTCCACTGCCAGATGGTGTTGCAGGGAAGAAGGGCTGAAGAACTCCAGCTGTTTACTCAGTCCATGCAGCCTCAGACATGACCACTGCCAGATGGTGTTGCAGGGAAGAAGGGCTGAAGAAATCCAGCTGTTTACCCAGTCCACACAGCCTCAAACATGCCCACTGCCAGATGGTGTTGCAGGGAAGAAGGGCTGAAGAACTCCAGCTGTTTACACAGTCCACACAGCCTCAAACATGTCCACTGCCAGATGGTGTTGCAGGGAAGAAGGGCTGAAGAAATTCAGCTGTTTACCCAGTCTACACAGCCTCAAACATTTCCACTGCCAAATGGTGTAGCAGTGAAGAAGGGCTGAAGAAATCCAGCTGTTCCACACAACCTCAAACCTGTCCACTGCCAGATGGTATTGCAGGGAAGAATAGCTGAGGAACTCCAGCTGTTTACCCAGTCCACACAGCTTCAAATTTGTCCACTGCCAGATGGTGTTGCAAGGAAGAAGGGCTGAAGAAATCCAGCTGTTTACCCAAGCCACACAGCCTCAAACATTTCCACTGCCAGATGGTGTAGCAGTGAAAAGGGCTGAAGAAATCCAGCTGTTCCACACAGCCTCAAACATGTCCACTGCCAGATGGTGTTGCAGTGAAAAAGGGCTGAAGAACTCCAGCTGTTTACCCAGTCCACACAGCCTCAAACATGTCCACTGCCAGATGGTGTTGCAGTGGAGTTAACGATGTTGGGGGGGTAGGGGCCTATGTTGGCACAGTGGTTGCCACCAACTGGGCAAGCATTTCTTCTACACTGAAGAGAGGCTTTGACTGGATGAATTGTCCAGTCCACTGCCTCTACCATTACATCCTTAACAAATCTCTGAAGCCCCTGTTCAGTGAAGGTTGCCAGACTGCTACATGCCGGAGTACTTGCAGGACCTGTGCTTCCACTCTGACCCTGCAAGGATGTCCCTGGAGGGGCAGATGGTGATGTCTCCCTAGCCTGGGAGGTACTTACCTGGTCTGCTCCTGAGGGATTTGAAACTGTATAAAATAAAAATAAAATGAAGCAAAAAAAAAAAAAAAAACAAATGAGAAAGAAATGCATAAACAAAATAATAAAAAAGAGAAGGTGACAAAAAAAAAAGCAAAAGCACATTAAATCCACATAATACTGTTTTAATGCCAGTTAACTCAATGAACCACTGCAGAAAAATATCGTTTTTGAAGTAAACTTGTGCATGGCAAGTGCTTATGTGTACAGTTGGGGGTAGTGATTGGGGAAGTGCTTATGTGTACAGTTGGGGGTAATGATTGGTGAAGTGCTTATGTGTACAGCTGGGGGTAATGATTGGGGAAGTGCTTGTGTGTACAGTTGGGGCTAGTGACTGGTGAAGTGCTTATGTGTACAGTTGGGGGTAATGATTGGGGAAGTGCTTATGTGTACAGTTGGTGTGGTGATTGGGGAAGTGCTTATGTGTACAGTTGGGGGTAGTGATTGGTGAAGTGCTTATGTGTACAGTTGGGGGTAGTGATTGGGGAAGTGCTTATGTGTACAGTTGGGGGTAGTGACTGAGGAAGTACGTATGTGTACAGTTGGGGGTAGTGCTTATGTGTACAGTTGGGGGTAGTGATTGGGGAAGTGCTTATGTGTACAGTTGGGGGTAGTGATTGGGGAAGTGCTTATGTGTACAGTTGGGGGTAGTGATTGGGAAAGTGTGTATGTGTACAGCTGAGTAGTGATTGGGGAAGTACTTATATGTATAGTTGGGGGTAGTGACTGGCGAAATGCATATGTGTACCATTGGGGTAGTGATTGGGAAAGTAGTTGTGTACAGTTGGCGATAGTGACTGAGAGAAGTGCGTATGAGTACAGTTGGGGGTAATTACTGGGGAAGTGCTTATCTGTGTAGTTAGGGGGTAGTTACTAGGGAAGTGCGTATGTGTACCATTGGGAGTAGTGATAGGGGAAGTGCGTATGTGTACAGCTGGGGTAGTGATTGGGGAAGTGCTTATGTGTACAGATGGTGGTAGTAACTGAGAGAAGTGCATATGTGTACAGTTGTGGATAGTTTACTGGGGAAGAATGTACGTGTACAGTTGGGGGGTAGTGACTGAGGAAAGTGCTTATGTGTACAGTTGGGGGTAGTGATTGGGGAAGTGCTTATGTGAACAGTTGGGGGTAGTGAATGGTGAAATGCTTATGTAAGTGGGAGGAATTTGTAGGAGTAGTCCTTATGTATACTTGTCAACTGAAATAACAATGGATTTTTTTTCTGAAGGATTTTGTTTTTCATTTCTGTAGTTTTCAAACACACTTGACATCAAACAATCAAAAAATCACTAATTATTATAGTTAATTAAGGTTAAAAATAACAGTATAACACATTTCAGCTGCAAAGGTATAACAACAGTTATTTGTGCAATCATTTTTTAAAAGCATTGCTGTATTACTGTTTATGTTACCCTGCATTATGTATACTAATTTGTACTATGTGTAGCTAAGTAATAAATACCTTTTGTACTCCTGTTATACTTTCCAGAAGATTCAGCCTG